>NC_089517.1:17428608-17694456 GCF_963924715.1 Thunnus thynnus
AGTTGTTGTAACAGTAATAAATAATGAAAACGAGGGCTGGTGGTAATTTCAGTAAACATTGCATGACTAAAACAGATCTAGCTCCAAATGATTTCAGAAATGCAAGATCTTTAAGCCTATTTTATTCCATTGTTTTGATTTATGGCCTTATTATCAACTCCTGTAAGCTGCAATTTCAACAAAAACACTTTGATAAACCCCACTGAATGCTGCCTGCCCAGCACCAAATGGCTGTTAATATAATCTAGTATCTAGCAAGTTGGTCTGTGCCTGTGAGATGTGATAATGTGCAACTGTTTGCATGTTAAAAAATGTCATAGGCCAGGTTGGCTCTTTATCAGTCTGTTTTGATGGTACTCTACTCTCTAATGCAGCTTTACATGACCAATACTGTGCATGCAACCACCACTTTGAATTTATTGGTAATATTGTGTTTCATGTGCTAGAGTCAACAGTCCAAAATGTCCACACTATTAGATCACATGCTTGGTTACTTAGGATGTGTGACTAGCCATCTACTTGTCATTTAAAGCTCTGTTGTGATATACATACACAAAGCTTATTAAAGCAGGTGCCACATAAAAGCATATAAACTGTATTGTATATGACCCAACAAAGGGGGTCTTTAAGTGTTCACATCATGTAGAACTTGAACTGTAAAAAAAAGAGGTGATATTATTGCATTATTGAGGAGGCAGAGAGAGGGGGCTAGCTTCTATCTCTTGTTTATGTTCCATTATTGATTCAGTTGACCTGTGCACTTAAAATGAAAGAAGCAAGCTTCTGTCTACAGGTGTGTTGGGATACCAACCACTGGCTGAGCTCTCCCTTATTTCTGTGCAAAAGATTTAATTTCATAATATAGCACACCAGGCTAGCTCTCATTTCAGGGGCTTTTCCTCCTTCTGGTCCCCTGCAAGCTCAGTGAAATAACTCAAAAGAACAAAAAAGAAAATCTGACCATAAAATCATGAAATCCTACAGAGAACTTGTCAATGGGAGTAATCCCCTCCCAATGCTATTTTTGAGTGCTTTCCGTCTGTTTGAAGTAGTGCAACGTTTCCTGCAGATTTCTTCTTTGTTTCCCGCCTCTCCACCCCAAAACACTACTCAGCCTCAGCTCACACATACACACACTTACACACTTTTGTTTTCACCTCTCTCTCTCTATCTGTCTGACACACACACACACACTTCCTGTCTCTCTGTTTTCCTTTAGCAGCTCCTGACAGGTGGTCCTGCGGGGCCCATCTCAGTTGGCAGTAGGCTACATCTCCCACTAAAGCCTCTCCATCTGGGTCAAGTCAGAGAATAACAGGCCTCTGAGGATGAGGGAGACAGAGGATGCACACACGCACACGCAAAATGCAAACACAAGGGCAGATCTGAAATTGTGTGTGACTACGCCTGAATTCTTGATGTGTCTGTAAATGTGCATGCGTGTGTGCATCTGTGAGTATACTGTATGTCTGCGTGTCTTGTGCATATGTGTGTGTACACATACAGTTATAATAACAACATAGAGCCCGCAGCTACAACAGTGTCTCTCACAGCTCCCTAATTACACAGAATGGCAGGTAGCAGTGGAAGCATTTAAACCGTTTTCATACAGCAAATGATTCCCCTGAAATGTTGCACGCAATCTTCCCTTCCTTGCCATGCTCCATTTTGAAGCCAGTTAAAATTAATAGAGCTGTACTGATGTGTCATGCAGTACTAGAAACCGGTGAATAGTAACTGTCAGGAAAAAAAAAAACATCATCTGGATCAGTGGCTGAAGCATGTGCTTTTGTGTGTGTTTGAGTGTGCAGATGTGGGTGAATGAGAATGCTTTTGAATTTATTCAACCATTTAGGCCTGACATTTATCCTGAGTGTCAATTTTGTTACCACTCTATTATTCAGTCTGACATTGCTTTCGTCTTCTTGTTTTTCTGTGGGGCGAGATTTGAGTTTTGTCCTTGTGAGGCTGTATTTTTGACACGGGAAGTTGGGTACACAGTATACAGCGGTCCAAGTCATGAGTCATGGTTTTGTATTTTCTGCATTTTAAAATAACTTCCACAAATATTCAGCTGCTCTGACATTTTAATTGATGCTGAGGTTGCGCTAGCCACAAATGAGCATAAAATAATCAAGCGGCAAGCTCCGGGTCTGAAAAGTGAAACCAATGCGGAAGTGCCTTAAACCTGCTTTCCATTCTTAAGCAGGGTGTGACTCCACCGTTTGCAAAAAGACGTCCGATTGTATAGAAGTCTGTGAGCAAATGGCCCTACTTCTCACTTGATTTATTACCTCAGTAAACATTTTCCCAATGAGTTTATGGTCTCAATTGCTAGTTTCAAGTCTTCAATACAGCATGATGTTCATTTTGTAAATTATGGTCCCATTTAGAGTAAAATAGATGATAAAGCAGTGTATGCTTTAGGGTGTGGCTACCTTTTGATTGACAAGTTGCTACTACAGCAGAAACGTTGGTTAGTATCGTGACTCCAGATTAGAGTATAGGCATAGCTGCCACTATTTGACAGTGTGTTTTCAGTTCACGAAAGTTAATTGTAACATTTTGGCCACCTAAAAAAGTCTTGTTCCTGTTCAGCATTCAGTTGTACTAAAAGACTCTCTAAGTAGTCAGCTATTCAGTTTTTCTATTTTGTTTTAAGTCTGTTTTTCGCTAGACAAAATTAGCATTAGCATTATCACAGTCAACCATAGACTATAAATGCACCGTCCTAACCAAGCTACCAGCTAGCAGCTAGCATTAGGGTCACCTCCACCCTCTCGTCCAAATATGGTCAGATCTGGCTCCAAAAATCCAAGATGGAGACAGTCAAAATGCCGAACTTGAGGCTTCAAAACGGGAGTCCACACCACAGTGGGTGATGTCACAGTGGCTGTGTCCTTTTTTTTTTTTTTTACTATGAAAATATATCCATGTATCTCCAAAATATCAGCTTTTGACAAACATGAAAAAGCCTTTTTTAAGCTTCACATATTTTAGATAATTTAATGTTCTAAAGGAGTTGCAGTAGCCTGAGATTACTCTAGCCTGAATGGTGTTATTAATTCTTCAGTTGTTCTAAAACTCTAAATATCAAATATGCAAATGCTTTGTTTTCACTTAAATAAACAATAACCCCTGACAAGGTGAAAATAATAGCCATAGAGGTAAAGATTTCTGAGAGCTCCCTCCACCAAAGTCATTATTTGGTTTAATTATTCCTGGCCACTAGTGGTAATATACCCCAGTTTCCATCATGGATATACAAGCCTGTCTGGATCCTGAAAAAGAAAACAAAACACAACTCTATTTACATGAACAGCTTATGTCAGAATGTTTTAAAAAAGGTACGATATCTGTTCTGAAATACAGGACATAATTGAGAAGCTGTTGTGACTTTATCACTTTAGTTATGGCACGTGATATTTCAGGAGATGTTTACAAGTCGCTCTGATATTAATGCTCCCAGTGGCTTCAAGAGAAAACCAGTGTTTGTACTTTATTCTTACAAGTCTTGTGGGAGTTCTTCTTTATTCATCATGAGCAATAAATTCATGGAAGGTAAAAACAAACTTCAGCTCTAATAACATTTATTGACACTCAGCTTTCATTATCTTCCGTCGACGAGACAGAGTCAGTGAAAGTTGATGTTGCTCATAGTGCACTGTATCTCTAGAGTAGCAGTGGTTAGCGTGTTTCTATATTTCTGTGTCTACCCTGAGAGATGTCCAACACCCTCAAACTAAATGTTCTTCTGAGTCTGGCCGGCTACCAGCCCAACACTGACTCAGTCACCCATACACTGAACCCTGCGTGCACACATTCATACCCGCACACTTCTATCTACACAGCAGACAAGCTAATCTCTGATCTTCACCTCCACATTTTACAATCGCAACAATAGAGGGAATCACAGAACAGTCACCCCCTTCATAACTGTGTATTATTTAGCAATATGTCAATATATCATACCGTAATATGATGTAATAATTATTTTTGAATGTATTAGAGGCATTTTATTTTTAATCATCCACTTGAGTACCCCATTATATGACACAATATGAGGTCATATTTCAAATAATAATCTTTAAAATAATCTTGATCGTGATTATTTTATTCTATCCTGGACTGGAACATATACATTATTATATATCCAAGCAGATTTCTGTACAATTGATTAAAAAGAAATTTTAAAAACATTTATCCTCTGCAAGACACTGTGAAATACAATATACATATACAAATTCTTATCCTTTGTCCCAGTGGTAATTGCTCTGCTATCTACAGTATATCAAAAAAAAAACATTTTTTAGTGTTCATATACATTATACATTTATTTTCTCTTTAAAGTCAAAGTCAACTTTATTGTCAATTCTGCTATATGTACAGGCCATATAGAGGATTGAAATTCTGTTTCTCTCAGACTCTGGTGTTGGCATATACAAGCACTAAAACACAACAACAAGGGTCTAAAAATACAAGGATAAAACAAAATACTAAAATAGCAAACCAAAAATTTAAATATTTACAATTAAGCTAAGCTGGAGGACACAGGGGAGGCAGTAATGATAACAAGTATAGTGCAAATAAGAGAAATATAATGCAAATAGAGCTGAAAGATATGCAAGTATATACCATCCACATGATGAGTAATTGGCAGCAGTTTTGTAGTGTTCTGTACATAGTGGCTAGTGCTGAGTATAGGTGTGTGTGTGTGTGTGTGCATATGTTTGCATCAAAAAAAGTCTTATGGCTGGTGCTGTTGGATGTGTTTGGGGTGCGATGGGTAAGTTATAGTCCAAACTTTTTTTGAGGCAGAGGGGAGAGAGTTCACTATCCTGACAGGCTGATGGATAAAGCTGTTATACAGTCTGGCGGAGCAGGCTCGGAGGCTCCGGTATCTTCTCCCAGATGGCAGGAGACTAAAGAGGGATGGGTGGGGTCTCTCGCAATGCTGGTGGCTTTGCAGGCTAGGTGGGTGCTGTAAATGTCCAGGAGGGAGGGGAGTGAGGCAGCAATGATGTTCCCAGCTGCATTTACTATGCGCTGCAAGGTCTTGCGGTTGGAGGCAGTGCAGCTCCCAAACCACACAGTGATGCAGCTGGTCAGAATGCTCTCAATGATGCTTCGATAGAAGGAACACATGGTGATGGGTGCCGGGGCTCTTGCAAACTATTTTTGATGAGCCATCCTGCACTTAGATGAATGAATTAATCCAGTGAAATGGGATTGTATACATTTTTTGAAAGGTGTGTTGTGACCAGCTCCCCTCCCATCATATTAAACTGAATGCAGATATCATTTGGCAAAGATGTTGTTTACATTTCCAAAAGAGCAGTTGAGGTCTATTTTATTCATTCCTCTCTCATCCTCCACAGCTCCAAATGTTCTCCAGACACACCATGCTCTCTGTGTCACAAAATGAAATCCCTAAATAATTATATATAACACAACAAGTGTCACACAATATGAAAAGTGTCATGTCCTTTGAAATAAAATAAGTACAGGAGCATTGTACTTCTGCTGAAATGATGTTCACCCTAAATTTCTGATCTGATGTCAATACTTGTGGCTATATATTGTTATATATATATATTGTTATATAATAACCTGTGATAAGATTAGATAACATTCATGCTTTTCAGAGAGATACACAGTTATATCATCTATTGTCTCTTCACTTCATTCATGTGCTTCCTCCTGACATGAAAGTAGCGGTCAGAGTTAGTGGGTGAGTCCTCGGCAGCTACTGTCGACTGTGGCTGCAGTCAGCTCACTCAGCTGTGAAATATGGCTGACATGATTGTGTGCAAACCACAATTACACGACTTGAGTCCCTGACAAGTGACCACAGAGCACTAGTTGTTCAGTCAACTGTGGAATATGAACTGGTGGACCCTGCCTCTAATGCCTCTATTTGCCCAAAACACAATCACTGCAATGTCACACACAGTTCTAACCGTTTGCTATAGAGAGTGATTGGCAGCAATGTGACAGGAGAGAGTGAAGCCTATTTATGCTGGTTAACAATAGCTGAAAGCAGAGCACAAGCACCATTTTGTGTTTGTGCTTGTGGTTTGAATGACTGTATGTCAGCTATGATTTTATTACTATTGTATGTTTTCAATGCTGCTTTTGAAACTTTGGGTGGGAATTATATTTTTGACTGAAGATAACAATTAACAGAAAAGTCTTTTTTTCTTCTTCTTCCTCTTATTCAATACAAATTGTTTGTATGTCTGTATGTGTCATGTGTTTGTGACAAACTGAATGTTTTAAGAACCCATGAGATGTTCTGGCAGATAAGTGACACATAATTTAAGTCAATTTATTTTGTTGCTGGTTGGAGTTGGATTCACCTACGGTAACACACTAGATTTCAGGACACAACATCCCACAATGTTCACACTCGCCTCCATGCAGTAGTTTAGGTGCTGTTTTTGCTTAAAGTTCCTCCAAATAATGACCCTAGTATTTAATTTTAATTTATGGTACCCACAGATAAAAATGCTCATTCTTTATTTCTTTATTTAATTGTTTGAAGGGATATTTTACTTCATCACAATGATGGATAGAAATGTAGCATTTGAAACAGCATTTGACGGCTAATTTTAGCATTTTTATTCATCAAACCTGCAACTACCACAGCTTGAGGCTGAAGCCAATGTGGAAGTACCTTAAAACGCAATGCCACTGACTGCTGCTAGATGCTGGTTTCTCGCATTCGAAAAGTGTCAACTTCTTTCTAGAAATGCTGAGTCAATAATATTTTCAACGAGTCATTATGGTCTCAATTGTTAAAGTCGGGCCCTCTCCTAAGTGTGCTGGTGGTCATTTTGGAAATTATTGCTTACCCACATAGAAAGCGAGACATGAGCAGCACATAAACACGTTCAATCCGTTCAATCCATTCAATCAACACCGACCTGCGGACATCTCTGTCAACAAAACCAGCCGTCTGTCAGCTGCAGCTCCTGGGGAGCTAAGAGGACAGTGACCAGACAAACTGCCTTCACCAGGCTGACTGACAGCAGAAATTTACAGAACCAAGTAAGTTTTCATGTCGTCTCCACGGGAAGAAATCGATAGTGTTTGTATTTATTCATTCATTGATTTTATTTCCCCACCCACCATAGCAAGTGAGGGAATCAACTTCGGCAAATTTGTGTGATTTAAACAGCTTTCTGTGCAGATCACGCTTCACTAAACACGGAAGAGGAGAAAAAAATAGACTCAGAGCATAAAAAAAACACGGGGGCATCTCTTGGAGCCAGTGTAGATTGACAAATTTAACAATATTGAAGTGTTTCTGTTCCATGAGACATGCGAGTCATGGACATCAAAAATTGTTCTAAAAACACTTTTTATGTGTATTGGCTGGAAGTTAAATGTTACTTGATTATGATACCTGCCCGGTTGGCACAATTTAACTAAAGTAGCTGACAAGTGTGCACCACCTGTGTTCTCAGTAAGCTAGCATTCGCTTTGGTCTGAGGGAGCAGGGTGTGTTTCCAGAACATGAAGGGCAACACCCCACCCTCCTTATTTGGAAGGTCCTGGCACCAAACAAAAAAAAAATGGCGCCGACCATAAGCAGCAATTCTGGATTGGCTTTCTACATCCACGTTTATACAGTCTATGAGTGTGGTAGACATAAGCTGTGAACACAAGACTGACATCTTATCTTTTAAATTGGTATGACAAACCTGTTAGCAAACAGTTGCTTATTTACACATCCAGTCATGTCTCATGTTTTTTTCTGAAGACAGCTGCCTGCTGCATCTGGAAACAACAACGTCAGAGCTGTGAAGGTGAGCCAGTAAAGTTGCGGGCCAGAAAAAACAAAAAAAACAATGAGTTGAAAGATGCCATAAAGCTCCATAAAGCTGAGCATAACTGCAGAGTCAGGTGATAATTCTCTAAAGGTTCATCACTACGAGCAAACTCTTTATGATCTCTTAAAAATCACACATACTGTATCATTTGATCCATTATTAAATAACAGTATTGATAATGGCAGCATTAAAGAGCAGACAAAGAAACTGAATAAAGTGTGCGTTACAAACCGCTTAAAAATCACAATTTACATTGCCAAATAAAGTCTGGAGTGGACATAAATGCAGGCAAACTATGCCTGACAAACTCTGATAATTATCCTGCTGTGTGTTGAAACTCATCAGCCTGACATATGAAACATGTGCAGATGACGGGTAAACACATAATGACATTAATAAATTCAAGATTATCAACTCTGTGTGAAAACAATAACTTGTTTGTTTGCTTGTTTTTATGTGCACGGCAGAAAGCTGTTGATGTGTGCGTGTGTGTGGGGTGGGGTGGGTGTGGGGCGGGGGGGGGGGGGGGGGGTGCACCAGATGGTGCTGTTTTTTGCTGCTTTCTGTAGTTTACCTTGTGGACACGAGGCTTATCATTTTAGGCGAGCAGATATTTGCTAATATTAGAAGATGGAAAGTTTCTGTTCAACCGCTTCTGCTCTTCACAGAAAAAAACAAAGCTTCAATAATGATCATCTTTCCATATATTAACACTTATACATGTGCAGAAAAAAAAAAGAAATAAAGCTGCAAAATTTTCACACGTGGACAGCATTACAACCATGTTACCCCCCACCACTGTATTTATATTTACAGCATACTATGAACCACACCGCTATAAATAATCCGCTGTGGGGTTATTATGATCAAAAGACAACCAAACCACTGAAGACTAAAAGCAGCAGTTTCTCATCATTGTGCTTTTGTTTCTCATTAGCTATTCATGAATGAAAGCTATAACACCAGCCTCAGAAGGCCTGATAGTGGTGGGTGTATAAACCAGAGAATATCCCCTTGTTTATGTACACAAACATCCAAAATAGGGAGACTTTTAAAATCATGTACCTTGTGTCTAACTCATATCTGTTTACATCAAACAATATATTTCTCAGTTGTAATTTTGTAGCAAAGAGATTTCTAAAAGTCACAAAACATTAAATTGACCGTGTGGTTTTCAAGGAGGCAGCTGAGAGAAAAGGGGAAGGACATCAAAACAATTTAGGATTAAGGCGGAGTCCAACATTGTCTGTCTGGGGCCAACGACCAGGGCCCCAAAGCAATAAGTTAGTCCGCTTATAGCTGAGGCAGGCTCAGAGCTGCAGTGTAGGAACACAAACACGCACAATCCAATCCCTACTGGCCACAGAGCCAGGAACAGAGGCTGCTAATGGGCTAATTTCACTCCTAATTAGAGGATTAATTTGTCCATTTAGGTCTGTATGAAAAATGCTCAACTATTGGAGGGCGAAACTGGGCTGGACAGTCTCTGCCTATACTGCTCTGATGATCTTTTTAATCATTTCATTAACTGGATGATTTTAAAAAATGTCCCTTGCAACTGTGTCGTTTTGATTTTTTGTTGTTGTGGTGTTTGACTATAAATCTTTATTCCACCATTGTGGAGATGTCTGTTTCCTCCATCGCAATCAGTCAGTGAGCCATCTTTCTCTCTCTCTCCCTCCCTTTTTCATCCGCTACAGTAATGTTTATGGCCTGTCAGGGTCACAGGCTGTCACAGAGAGCCCCTCGTAAACCCTTTCACCGCTGTCCTGCTGGCCTTACTGTAGTTATGTGATCATAATGGAAAGTCTATGGTTATGATGTGTGTTGGTGATTTGTGTGAATCGTTAGCCAGATATTTGGAGATGGGGTGAGCATGAGTATGTGTGTGTGAGTGTATGTGTGTCTGAGTGAAAAAAGGTAGAATTTTATGCCCTCATGACCTTGCAGTGGGCACCATGTTCGTGTGTGTGTGTGTGTATGTGTGTGTGTGTGTGTGTGTGTGTGTGTGTGTGTGTTATGAGCAGCATCAGTGTTGAGTGCTGAACAGATCTGGCCTTAACTCAGATTTATCCCCAGGAAGTCTTCACCATCATCATGTCACTGAAATGGTGCAGTAAATCACACACACTACTTTCTGTATCCGATTTAAGATGAACAGACACACACACATTTGTCAAATTAGGCTGCACTGGAAGTTTTAGGGAGGGCCAACAAGCCCTGGCACTCCTCACACACACCCAATAGTTCTCCACAGCACAATTTTTAAACTCACAAATTATTCCTGGTTTAGTCTATACATGTCTCCCTCTCGCTATACTTACTCCAACCTTTCATCCAATCTACTCATTTCTGTCATTTTTTTCCAAACCAAACCTCACCTTTCTATCAAAAATATACATCCTACATGGTGTGTCCAGGGCACTTGTTTCATAAATGCAATTTTGTTTCACAAATGTCACTCGCAAATTGCAGATACATTTGCTTTATGAGGCTCTTGCATGTGCAGCAAGTATGGTAATAATTGTTTTGATTGATGAAATGCGTCAAAAATGAACAGGAAAGGAAAAGATTTCATGTGGCAAATTTGGTGAAAAAGACTTAGGCTGCAACTGGTGGAGAGGTCACATCTTATTTTTCATCAGATAAACTAATCTAAACCTCCCTGGTGAGGTTTAAAACACTAAAATACAAAGTTTAAGTTCTAAGTTTGTGCCAAATTACCTTGTGAAAAAAATAATACTTAAACAAAATTAACCGTTTAATTGTCTTGTTTTTCATTAAAAGTGTTTCTCTCATGTTTCTCTGACAAGCTGTGAGCTCTGAAAGATTCAAGCACTATTTTAGGATTCCTCACGCCTGAGTCATAACTGTTAGTCTGTGAGCATAACTCCTCGTAGCCTCAGGGTTGCCTTGGTGACTACGAGCTGTTACCTGATAGACGCTGCAGCAGTGTTAGTGGGGAAACATATTTCCTAGCTGCAAAAGTACTCCACTGTTTTCATCTTTTTGCTCCTTTTTAGTGATGAAATGTGCACAATTGTGCTTGTGTATGAGTATTGATGCGTGAAAGTATTGTCACACACATACACTAACGCATGAATGAGTGTTCAGGAACCATTGCAATGAAACTTAGTTGCTTGACATAAGAGCGCGTGGTTGTACATGTGTGTTGACATGTGTAGGCACATAGCCGGGGTTTTAGAAACAATGAGGCTCTGAGTCTGAGCCATCCAAGAACATTTACACCGGACAACAAAAATAAACATTTTAACTGTTAACTGTTCAGTTATACTACCTGTAAATGTATTTCCTATGACACTCTCAACACCGCACTGTCAGGAATAAAACTCAATTTATTTGCCTAAATATACTAGAATGTGCTGTATATACATAGAGTATAGATATACTGGAATCAGCCTATAAAACATCCACCAACTATTATTTTTGTAATTGTAGAGTGTAAATTCCCCTCCAGGTTCCTGAAACCTCCAAATTCACAGTGGACATGACCTCTGTATCCTCCATGGTATAGCTACAGGGCTGTATGTACAGCATGTGCATGTTTATGTATCCAGTAGGAGTGCAGCTGAAAAAAGCTGCAGGAACAATGATAAAAGGTGTAAGAAATATGGGGGTGATAGAATATGATGGCAGGATCTAATCAGAGGTATCTTTACAGATCAAACATGAGTGATTGTTTTTAGTGTCCCAGGCCTGTTAGGGCTTGCACCACAGGGATGAGTATATCCCTCGGATCAGGCAAGAAACATGCTCCAGGTCCAACCTGTCACTCTAAAGGTTAATGGATGCATTGGAGAGCAACACCACACTGAGGTGACTGTCATGAAGAGATGAAACATTTGCCTGATTACTGGACGCCTCTTTTTTTTTTTTTTTTTTTTTTTAGCAGCGATTGCAGTTCAAGAAGTGCTGGTCATGGCTATTGTTGGCAATCATTGAAGTATTCCTCAGGAGTGCACAGTGTTATGAGAGCTGAAAACATGCTTAGCTTGAGGCACTCTTGAGGATGTACAGCAGTGTCTCGTTTCCATTGAAAACAATGAGAAAAGCAGGCCAGCCCTGAAAAGAGATTTTCCCAGTAGAGATGCATCTTTAATATTCTCGGGGCATACAGTAGGTTGAGCACTCACAGGCATCCAGATAGACCTTCATAGCACAGTTTATTAATATATCATAGTGGATTTTCTGACAGTAATTCAATGTAAAATGAAAGACTTCTAATTCATAGAGTTTGTGGTAAAGAAAATGTTTTCTCCGCTTTTTCCACAGAATATTACAGTATTACAGTAACCCGATGAAGACGATATGGTAACACTTAACAAAACAATGAAATACTTGTAAATGGCATTTTTCTGATTAGCCTAAACTAGATCAAAGTTGGAGTAAGCATAATGAAATATAGACATTTTACAAATATAGAAATTGAGACATTTTAGACATGTGTACAGCTTAATCAAACTAAGGCCCCATTTATACCTGGTATTAACATGTGATCTGTATCTGGATAATAAAATCCAATCTATAGGTCTTTGCATTTATATTTGATATTAAAATGCACTCTCGTTTTCTCAGTTGCACCCACATTGTGATGGGACGTGTGTCTTTCATTTTTTGCGAGGGAAGACTTTTAGCCACCGATACTACTCGTAGATTTTGCCCGGCTTGCTTAAGCTGGCAGGAAGAGGCGGAGTTATGTGACCTTTCAACCTGTTAGGTGATTTTTTTTTTTCTTATGAAAGTGGTCATGTTGTATGGATTGCATTTACACCTGGCTGAGATCAGATCACGATGCAAGCCTGATGACCTCCAAATGTTGTCTGGCCGATCCAATCACATTCCTATAACAATAAAGTCTGTGTGCATTTACACTTTTCATTAACTGATTCTATGTTAATACCAGGTGTAAATGAGGTTTATATGACTAACTATCTGACTTTTCACAGTATTTTGGAATGTAATAATTGATTTGCTTGTTGTTATCATGCAGTATTGTCTATAGTTTACTACAACATAAAGCATAACAACACATTTTTAAAAGCATGAAGAGTAATCTTTAGTAGCAATGTAACAGAAAACTTTAATGTTGGAAATTGAATAAGCTCTGTAGTCCTACTGTTGAGGTCCATGCATATGTAGTCGGTGATATAGAGAAGTACTGCATGACATTCAGACCGTGGTTCAGCTACACATCCCTGCTCCAACCCTTTATTCTGTCGCTGAAGGACAACTTGTACTTCCATCACTGTGGAAACATTAATGTAACTGCACATGTTAGACTCTTTTACCCTCCTGACACAAGTGCAGTGAATGTTTCACCTCAAGACAGCTTTGCCTTTCTCCACATGCATGCTATGTTTGACACCAGAGACGTATCAGGTCAGTGTAGTATAAATAGTGCTTTCTAGTTTTATGAATGAAACAGCCAAATTGATATATACATGAACTAAAATCTGGAAGATAAATGACTGTGTTATTCTGGGAAATACAATGAATCGCTATCTTTTAAAAATTCATTTTTGGGCCAATGAATGCCTTTATTAGATAGGGGTAGAGGAGAAATAACAAGAAATGAAGGCCCCCAGTTGGCCTGGAACCTATGATGGTGCATGGTCATAAAATGGAAATAACTTCACATTAAATATACAGTATATGAGTAAGTATGTAGAGGTGTGTATTGTGTATACTGTATATTCTTAAACTTTAAAGAAACTAGTAACAAAACAAACAATGAAGCAATAGCAGTTGAGACTTCCTGAGACAGATACTGTATACTGCAGACTAGCGGTGGAGTCGGATCTGAATATGGTATTCAGCAAAGCACAAATAGTGGGTTTTTACAAATATTTATTTTCTAAAAATATTTTAATAATTATTTGTTTTTGGGAAGAAAAAAAACATGTGAATTTGTGCTCCACCTGCTTGTGCTAATGTGACACTGAACGGAGTATATGTGTATGTGTGTGTGTGTAACATTACTGAGCAGCACTGCCCACAGTAACTTTAAATGTTAGCCTATGCAATGCATATAAGATATTCACAATGTTCACATAGGTATTTATTAGTTTAGAGGTTAGTTTATTGGATTGAGTGTAGATTAGGAACTAAATGTTAGTTTTAAAATGATTTTCTTTTCAATGATGTTTATGGTTATACGTGTTCATTGCTGGGTTTACGAAAACCATAAACCAATATTACATGTTCATAATTATTGTAATAGTTTATTGAAAACACTTATTTTAAGCAAGCAACCTCCGGGGCTGAAAAGTGAAGCCAATGCAGAAGTGCCAAAAACCTGCATTCTATCTACTGGCCATTAGGGGGCAACTCCACTGGCTGCAAAAAGAAGTCCGATTGCATGGAAGTCTATGAGAAAATTACCCTACTTCTCTCTTGATTTATTACCTCTGTAAACTGTTTCCTGATGAGCTTATGGTCTCAATCACTAGTGCCAAGTCTTCTTCAATACAGCATGTTGTTCATTTTGTAAATTATGGCCCCATTTAGAGTAAAATAGACGATAAAGCAGCATATGTTTTAGGTTGTGGCTATGTTGTGATTGACAAGTCGCTACTACAGGGACAGCATTGCTTATGTAATGTAACCATTGCGTATAGGCGTAGCTGCTGCTATTTCACAGTGTGTTTTCAGTTCACTAAAGTTTATTTTGGTCGGCCAAAAAAAGTCTTGTTCAGCATTTGGTTGTAATAAAAGACCCGTCAATGAGTCGGATGATCAGTTTTTCCGGTGAGTACATTTTGTTTTAAATTTTTTAGGCCTGTTTTTCGCTAGCGAAAATTAGCATTAGTATTGTCACTGTTAACCACAGATTGTAAATGCACCGTGCTAACCTAGCAACCAGCGCTATGGTCAGCTCCACCCTCTCATCCGAATATGGTCACTTCTGGCTCCAAAAATCATACATGGCGACGGCCAAATCCAAGATGGCGATGGTCAAATCGCTACACTCAAGGCTTCAAAACGGCAGTTCGCGAACCCATGGGTGACATCACAGTGACTACGTCCATATTTTATACAGTCTATGACTTTAATATCCTAAAATTAGAAGTGTAATAAAAACACAAACAGGATCGTTATACCTATTTCCACTTTTACTCAAATACAAATAACTTTGCTGCCTCAACAAATACAAATACAAATACTGGGCTGCCTACTGCAGACTATCCCTGTCTTGTTTCCTGAGAGGGCAAACTTACTGCCCTCTAACTCTCTCTCCGTCTTCCTGTCTCACTCTCCACACATAATCCATCACAATCACAAAAAGCAGAACAATGCAGGTAGTCTTGTCTGTCTCCTGGCTCTCAGTGGTACAGATAAATCTGCTGTGGCACTAATGCTGCAGACCAGACTGGATAGAAAACAACAATATTTATTAGCTATTTCAGGTGGAAGAGGAGGATTTCTCTTGAACAGACATGCTGTGTTTTCTCATTCCACTGAGCACAATATATCAATATATCTTTAATGCATTTGAGTTTACAAGGAAAGTTTGGAGCAGACAGAATTTCATATTCGACACGACTACTTTCTCTATAATGGTGTACCTGTTTTTCAACTGTGGCATTTAAACATCCTGTCTCCAACCATCTGAACATTGCACTCTGCGTCGTGCGCTGACTTGACTGCAATGTGTCAGAGCCAAAGATGTTGCACAAGCTTTCCTCTAAACTGTCTCGCCTCTTCTATTTATATCTCATATCTGCCTTCCTAACTCAGTACTCAAAGCACTGCAAACATTTCTAAATGTCTGAATATACTGAAAGATCATTCCAATCAAAATACAATTTATTTTATTTTATTTATTTCATACCAATTTTTTAGGGTTGTGTTTTTCATAATTGATCAGTCTGTCAATTATTAGTATTATTATTATTGATTAATCGATTCATCATTTAGTATAGAATGTCATCAAGTGATAAAAAAATGATCATCACAATTTCCCTGAACCTTAACACGGCAACAATAAATATTTTTATTTCAATGATGGATCCCATGATTACTTGTATTTGAAAGGGGTCACTTGTAGTGAGCTTTATTGGCTTTTTTACACACTCAGGAGCTACTGGAGGGCAGTACAGAGCAAAAAGGTGAACCAGGTGAACTCAAACACAATTCCAAATGAAAGTTAATGTTCCTCTCCGTCCGCTAGATGTGTAAATAGGCAACAGTTTGCTGATAAATTTGCCATATCAAATTAAATATAATAATACAGTGTTGTGTTCATACTGTAGCTTGTTTCCGCTATTCTGTTACTGCAAGTTTTACTGCAATTTTTCAAGTCTGTCTTAAGACAATAGTCAGGCACTCAAATGAACATTGATGATTTTCTTAATGTATGGGGACAAAATCCACATCCAAATTAGTCAAATCAAGTCTAGTCGTCTTTTTCATGCCAAATTCCCTCTTTTTGTTACAATCCTCTACCACAGTTCAAATGAAAAGAACTGTCCGTCATGACACACACTCTTTTTGTACTAAAAAGACTAACTGTGGAAGATATCCACTTTATTTGACTAACTCAGATGACTGAAGTCTCGTAGTCGGGGAGCAACGCACTGCGGTTTAGTTGTGAAATGTGTGCTTATCACGACCTTTGGATTACCAAGAGGAAAAACAAAAGGGGTAAGCTATGTTCTGCTATTGCTCTGGAGCTTGTTTTCTGCTCCTTTGTTGAGGAAATAATGTTGTTTTAGCTGTGTGTGCTCAGGAGTGGGCGACTTGTCATTGCAGGGTGTCTTGTGAAATGTGTAGTGGCTGATGGAGGCAGCTAGCTGTTTCATTAGCTGGAGAGCTAATTTTTGCGGGGTGTTTCTGGTCAGATAGCTATGTTTTTGTTGTGTCATTACGCCAGTCGTTTGTTGACGTTAGCGGGAGAGAGGCAAGGTGCTCGGGAGTGCAAAAACGTCACTTCCATTGGATTTTTGCACTTGAAAGCCAAGCATTTTATCATGGATGTATTCTTGTGCCACAAATTTGACTTAACCAGTTCAATTTGAAGGAAGTAATACAGTAGCACCATTAAAATAAAAAAAAAACTTATTTGATTTCCTTGACTTTGGCGAGCCCCCACTTCTGAGTCATGAAGGTGACATTGTTTTCTCCGACAGGGGGCCGGTGTGCTATACAGCTACTATTATATGTAGCTGTAGTAGTAAAAAGTATGGGCCATGGTATATATATTAACTGTCCTTTTATTCCAAAAGTTGTATGAGAAAGCAAGGGAAGTACATTTAATAAAGCCCTGGATGGCAGGAGAAGATGAATCTTGTTAAAGACTAACCGCTCTAAGAAGTAAAGCGAATGTGCCCACAAGGTGGCAGCGATCATCTCATTGGGCAACACTACACCTGGAATTCTATTGGTTTTGACAGGGTTGCTGCACAAACAATCTGAGAGCAGAGCAGAAATCTGAGAGCAAACGTTTCACAAGCGCGTAGAAGCAGCCTGAGTGCAAGGAGAAAGGCTGAAGCTGGAGCAGAAACCTGTGCAAGCAACAATATAACTGAGTGCAAGCATACAGTCTGAGCAGAAGCAGAGCAAATATAAGTCCAAGCAAGGGCTATTTTAGCGCAAGGGCAGGGTTTAAGAAAAAGAATTACAAAATCTGAATGTGAAATCAATAAATCATGCTTCAAATTGAAAGAACACACTCTTGAATAAAGATAGGGAAAAAATCCCCATAATGGCCACCCACATTGGCAGATGGGTTGGCACAGCGTTGCCAGGACTGAAAGAGTCCAGCCGGTGTATTAGTCACCTGCCAGTCAGCGCTGGATCAAAGCCAGAAATGGAAACACTCGCCTGTCAAGACTGAACATTACAAGCTACAGCAACAGTCGCAAAAACCATGCCAGATATTACCTGTTAGACCCCTCTAAAGACAGGAAGCAGTGACCATGGACTGACATCTCTGTATACTAGCTGGCACGGACTATTCCAGTAAATTAGTCGTGCTTTTTAAGGAAAAGGAGCTAAGAGGATTTAACTCTTTTACTGTGCACAACGTGTGACCAATTTCTACTCACACCTCAATGATGGGATATTTCCTTTGATCCCCAGGAGCTAGTATGATTCAAATCTCTTTCTTTGGTCTAACGTTACACAAAGGGGAAGAGAAGAAGGGGGGAGGGGTATGGGGGTAGAAATGTGAAGGGGAAAAGATGCAGATATGTGTAGCAGGGAAGCAAAGTGATAAAAGTAAAGGGAGCGAGACAAATGATACGCAGTGAGAGAGGAGGGGTAGAACACGCTGTAGTTAAGCTGCAGAAATGAGATGAGATTATTTGTGGCATTAAGAGAGCATGAAATAGAATTGGGCAGGGGCTTGTAGTTGATGCTTTACCCCAACACTGATCTGTACTTTAAAGAACAGAAAGATTGAACGACATGTAGACAGAGAGAGAGATCATCTCCAATCATAAGTGGACTAATATGCATCTCTGCATGTCATTTTGTAGTGAAAGAGGGAGAAAAATATGATTTATGTAATGTAATACATTAGGAACACATGTGAGAGGAATGTGGGCTACAATATGCACTACATGACAGTCAATTAAAGTAATTTGGGCACTGTTATGACATTTTCCCCAGTGATATGTTATTCTGCAAAAAAAAAATTTAAGTTAATTTTGTTTGTGTGAAATCATGAATATCTCCAGTAGCAAGTAACATGTGAAATCAACATCAATCTCATATATTTATGATATATAAACAGGGATAGAATAATTGGAAATTGGCTAAAATGGAAAAGAGGAAAGAATTTGATAATTTAGTACCACACTGACAAGCGCAGACAATAAAGAGACATGGAAGGTCATTGCAAATGAAATCAGTGCCAGCTTTATTCTTCTTTTTTGTACCCTTATTGAATGCAAAAAAGAGAGAAATGGGCGTGTAACATCTCAAATGTTCAATACAATCCAAATATTGGACTAAAGCTACCCTATTCTGAGTTATACATATAGCTTCAGCTAACATCATGATCAATAACACATTGCACAATCACTCCAAACCGTGTCTCAGAAGGTGCTCACCTCTGTTTCTGCACTGCAGCTATCTAGGCTAACTTCAGAGCCCACTGGAGCTTTCTGAAATTTTGATAAATGGCTTGTATTTTTAAGCTTGTGAGTAGGAGTAAAAGCGAAGGATTTCTACTTTTATCTCTCACTTGAGTAAAAAAAAAAAAAAAGTAACTTTTAGAAGTTTGATAAAGCGCAGATTCACCATCTATGATCTTTGCTCAGCAAGTGTTGCAGACAAAAGCAGCAAAAAGGTTTCTATCCAGAGTGATATTACATCTGTTTGAACTTGAGCAACACAGTTCATCGATTTTTCATCTGTGCAAGCAGACACAAGAAAAGTGAAAACTGCTAAGACATCTAGCTGACTTTGGTCTTGTGGTTTCCAGGTCAGCGGCTGTGAAAACATACAACACTGAAGCTGTGATCCAGGGATTTTAACACAACCTGAGCATGCCCCAAAAGTTGAAACTGCGTTCACAGACAGTTACAGTTTCTACAGCTGCTAAACCACAAGTATGACCAGCAACAGAGTTTGGGCTTCCCAGCACTTTGTCACGTTGTGTTAGTATGCTGAGATAGCATCTTAAGGACTATTTGCAGGTTTAGAAATGCATGCATTAAAAAATAAGTGATTGATTTTCATAGTAAATGAGCAATGATTTGTGCGAGTTTTGTTATAGCAAAAGTACAATGCTGCAATAGTTAACTCAATGCATCATTTAAGTCCCATAATTTCTAGGGCTGTAGTCTGCTGGTCGACTGGTCGATTAGTTGGTCGATATGCTCTCGTCCGACTAAATTCTCATTGGTCGAATAATCTCCGTGTTATTTTCATGAGGAGAAAAGTGCTAGCTACATCAATAGCTTTCAATAGTATTCAAAACACCCCCGTTGCTTTCACAACTTTGAACTCGCCCAACCTAATGGAGACCGCTGGGTCTAACTGTACTGAACGGTTACTGATCGTTCACTGAATCTGTGTTTCTCCATAATGACACAAGAACCCCCGCCAGCCCCCCAAAAATATTTTTTAATATTTGACATCTGAATGAATATCTATTCATTCGGAAATCGATAGCATTTGGGAGTCTCTGTGCAGCGCTGTTCCGGTACGTGAGTCAACCTCTGTCGTTGCCTGGGAAACTATTGGTAGCGTGGCTCCGTTAAGGAGTATGTTTGTGTAGCGAGTGGGAAAGAGCGAGGGGCATGGAAGTGACGGTAAATGCGAGCGGGGCAGAGGAAAAGGTTAGTAGTAAGTTGTCAGTCTGGCAGTAGATGTACAGTACAGACTACAGTATGTCGGTTAATAAATGCTAAAAAGTCACGTCTGTTGTTTCCCCAGATGCTGGAAAAGTGAAGGGGGTTAGCTCCAAAGTTAGCAACAATGGGTTAGCATAACCTGAAGACACAAAACAGGGAAATACAGAACAGAGAAATGTGTGACAGCTGAGTTTACTGTGCACTCTGTCCCGTTACATCCCCCCCCGCGCGCACGCGCGACTAATCAATTAGTTGAAGTTTATGTACGATTTTAGTCGACCAAGATTTTCTTTGGTTGACTACAGCCCTAATAATTTCTTTAACACAGAAAATTGAAGAAAGGTGAAGACATGTTCCAACCTACTGTTATTTCCTGTTGTTAATTAAATATGTGACTGATCCATACATGTTGTGGTAATCAGGTTCAGTATTCGCCATGTCTTATGCTTTGTCATGACTGACATTCTCGTGTCATGTTGTATTCTCAACATCTGTTTCAGACAAGTATGTGTCTCATGACTCGTCACATTAACGTCATTCCCATCATCCTAATAAAAAGGCACCCTCTTGTGCGTTAGTGTTTTGTTCGTGGCTGTCAGATTAGCAGCTGAGCGTGGGCGTTCAGAGGACACTTACCACAAGAGAGAGCGGCCTCTTCCATGACACCACTCCGATCAGTCCAGAGAGCAGAACCTGGGAGCAAGAACACAGAGCAGATGCTGTAAGAGGTGATTGATATGAAAACACAGATGGGCAGACATTCATATGTACAGTATTATGTTCCTGTGTGTGCATTAATGGGGAATTTCTAGTTTCATACAACTAGGGCCTTATTTTTGTATTTCTGGCCATCGTTCCCAACCAGTAATAATGACACTGTAATCATCAAAGTGATTGATGAGATTTGGTAACATGGCAACATCACTAAAAAGAAGAACCGGTTTTAAATCTTTTTTGATTACGACATTGGATCCACTATCTAAAAGATTCTAAATTGTGTTTGACCTACTATCCACTGACAAGTTTATAGATATTCTAGGTTGTCTGCACAGTTTATGTATTTGTGTTATGCATTTTGACTGATGAAGACACAGGAGTAGCAAAACGTCCGATGGCACTATTAAAGTACAACTGAAATCACATTTGATCATCCCTCCTTGCGGTCAAAAATAATGTTTACGTTTTTTAAATGTATTGTTAAAAGGTTTGTATTATTAGAATGAAGAAAAAAGGTCTTTAGGGAAATATCAGAAAGTGTGACAGATAATGTCACTAACAGGGATTTTGAAGAGCAACAACCAAACCAGTATCTAATAGATCCAAAGTGACATTGCAGGTATCTTTATGTGCTGTTTAATGTGCTGCAGCTGAGCAGCTAATTAGCCATCTCGCCTGCTAACTGATGTTAGCGGTGCACTTTTCCTCGGTGAATGGTTGTTTGGTGGCTCATTCACCAACAAGCTGAGGTGCAGGACAAGAGATGTGTTCATCAGGCTCAGTGAGTCCATCTGCTCTGACCATGATAGAATGATAAATTATCACTTTATACAAGATTTGATTTGCTGTTATCGAAGTAAGGACTCCATATATGTAAGCAGTTGATGGAACAGTATTTTATCAAAATAATATAAAACTAAGAGTCACAATAATGAAATCAATTAATTTAAAATATAAATTCCTCCCTTTTGGTTTCTAATTTTTTCTTCTCAAAGGAAAACACAAGACAAGTGACAGAGCAGATATGTATTAGTAGTATTTGTAGTAGATTAAATGCAGTATAATTTTAGTTGGACTTTAAAGGCTGTAAATAAACCAGTGAGCTCCAGTATTCACCCAGTTTGCTGTCCTTTATCTGAGGAGCAATTGACTCAGCTGCACATTGTGAAAAGATGTTTGGAGAACCCTGTTTAACTCAGTTACTAACCTTACTGTTTATGGAAGAGTAAATGAAAACAAAAGGTAAAATTATTACACCAACTGTCCCTTGTAAACATCCATTATAATTTACAAACTGACTTCCTGGCTCAACTTTGGCCAACTGTACTTTCCATAGTTGAACATACACACAGTTTTCCTTTGCTATGAGAAATTATAACCAAACTTTCTCTTAGCACTTTACCTCCAAATCAAGTGGATAATCTGGCTAATATGTATCGACCGGCTGCTTGTATTTCTTCCCCCTTCTGACTTCATTGTAGCAATGTTATCACATCAGAATTCAGCAATTATTTTGGTGGGTTCAATGATGTCGTTGCCGATAGAAACAACGGACAAACAACAAAAATAAAACCAAAGTTGTAATACACTAAGATGTTCCTTTACTACTCACAGATGTAACACAGAAAAGACAAGACCACAGCAATAAACATTTAATTTACCAAAACTCCTACACTTGTTAACCGTCTATACAAAAACAGACTTTCAATATTGACTTCACTTCTTTGGTTTCTCTGGTAAATACAGTCTGATTGAAAATATCATCTTCTACATGATGGGTTGAATTATACAGATCAGGTGGGAGTCGTTGCTCTTGTTTGGCAATTCTGTGCCCATCTGCCATCAGATTTCCACGTGGATGCAGATTTCTTTTTCTTTGTCAACAGCTCATCGTGTATTTACAGGCTCACTCTTCTGTGAATTTCTTCCCTTTAGCTGGAAACAAATAGACAATGTCATCCTGTAGTTTGAGGCAGTTAATGACCAAAAATTGAACGCTGTGTGCTTTTCTAGGACTGTGATGTGCATGAGTGCGATGCCACATTTCTTCTATCGTTGGTTCGGATTATAAAAGTCATTTTTAATGTGTTCCCAGCTTCTTACAAGTGTGATTCACTCCTTACACAACCTTAGAGCACTTACTCTTCATTTGGCTGCTGCCAGTGATTGAAATGAGTAAAGACTGCTTCAAGTTGACAGCAGATTGGTCCCAGTTGTTATTTATTTGTTTGCGTCTTTACCAAGCAACAGAAGTTATTTGCCAGTGACCACAGCTTGACTATTTCCATTCCTACATATTCATAATCCTGTACTGCTGAATCTAACCAAGTGTCAAAGTATTGCTGTGCTGCATAGATTAGATTTCCATTGACTACATGGATCAGAGTAGGATCATCAAAGCTACTTGCTCTTGTGAAATACACACGGTAAAGGCAGTGAGAAATAATGCATAAATATGGCACTGACTGATACTATTGTGACAGCAACTGTAAATTATACTGCACATTGACCTGTTTTCTATTAACTGGGAGCAGATATTTCCACCTATCCATTCATTTCCTGGGCCGCTTCTGCTATAAAGAGTCATGAGTGTGTTACACCCTATACTATAATGATGTCTGATTTAAGGTTCATTCCCAATGAGTGGGAAATGCAGCATCTTGTGTTGCTTACTACCTCAGAGACTTCATAAGACTCATTGATGCTCCAGGTTTTTCCATTAGCACTGATTTGGGAAAGACTGTGTGTAGATTTTGTGCTCCATCTACCTGGAACCAGCTACCCTGAAGCTTGATGCTTTGGACAAAATGAAACAATTCAAGCTCTCTGCACCTATTTTCTCATAATGTCTGTGGTTCCCTCTAGTATTTATTACTACCATCTGTTATCGATCTGCTTTTTAGATTTCAAGCCAAGTAATTCTACCATAAATATGTTTTTCTTATTTGAGGATGTCACCCCTAAACAGCAGCTGCTGTTTCTTAAATGAGATCCCTGATTAAATTAAGTTTAGATTTGGAGAAAAAGAGGCTAAAAAAAAAAAAAAAAAAAACACCTATTGGTTTTCTCTGTCTGCACGCCTCACTCGGCATGTGGTGCAGTGTTTTTTTTGGTGTTTTTTTTACAGTGCCTGCTATTGTAGGTGTGAATTTGTGTATTATCAGAATGTGTGTGAACAATGGGTACTCATAGCCTCCGGCGCTCTATTCCTCCATGGACGCTTTCTGCCTTTCACCTTTCTTCACCCTCCATTAAACACCAACATGTTCTCCCCATTTTCCCCAATCTTTCTCTCCTCCTTCTTTCTCGTCATTGACTTTCTTGAAATCTACTTTCGCTCTTCAGAGTTTAGCCATCTCTCCCTTTCCAATTTCTGCCCATATCACACTCCATCTCTGTATTTCCTGCTCCTCCTCTGCGCCCACACAGTCACAGTATATTCCTTCATTCACACTACACCCTTTCCAGCCTTCTCATTTCTGTTTCCCTCCCCGTCTTGTTCCACTCTCTAGTCAATCTTCCACTTCGTCACTCACCTTGATACCCACAGGAGCTGGCAAAAAGGATGTCAATATTTCATTTAAGCACACACACACACACACACACACACACACAAACATACACACAAAAATGCAAGTTTATGGAAACAGACTTTTTTTTTTTTTAAATGGATTAAAGGATAAGGCTGTTGTCATTTCAACTTTTTATAATTATCTCTAAATTTCACCAATGACCAAACCAACAATACATTTATCCAACTAACAAGTATTGTCTGTGTTGCCAGATTATCCCTCAGTGCCACACAACTCCATTATCGTCCAAAAACTATTTCTGTAACAACAAAAAAAGCTGTACCAGTGTTAAATTTTCCCTTACAACACAGTTGCAACAATGCAACAGTATGACTGTTTAAATAGTTTTTGCACAACAATGGAGTTTTATGGCATGAATTCATAAGCCGCATGAGGCTATTTCGACACAAACGGCACTTAGTTTAATAGGATAAATGAACTGTTGCTCGTTTTATGGGATTTGATAACAAGGAAGATACAATTAACATCAGATTTACTGTTTAATTACAAAAAAATGGTTCATGAGCGTATAAAATAAATTCCTGTGTTCCTGATTTTAGAGGCTGAGAAGTTGACCACGTTCTGCTTTCATGTTTGTTGTCGTGTGTTCTTTATCATGATGGTCACATGTTTGCAGCTGACAGCAGTCATGCTTATGCACCACAATAAAGTCTGTAACCACCACTGTTCTCTTGACGCAGCTGTGTCATGGCCCTGCTCTGATGTGACTGGCTATAATGGCTGATTGTCTCCGGCAGTGTACAAATGACCACAGGGCGTCTGAGTGTCTCTCTCTTTCACTCTCTCTCTCTGTTATCTTTATGAGGAGATTGTATTCTTGATGAAGCTACTTGTGTCTCTGAAGCATAAAAATCACTTATGAATTAATATAAATGCCAATATTTATTGACTTTAAATGAATATTTACAATTGTATTCAATATACTTGTACAACACGCAAAAAAGTTGTCTGTCCAATATTGTCTTTAATGTGTCTGCTCTGTTCACTGGCAACATAAACTGCAGTAAGAGACAGAGGCTTGTATTACTCCTGTGTTACTGCGGGTAACATGCACCCTCTCTAAAAAGACAAGAATGTACTGTCACTATTACAAGCATTTTAGTCTCTGCTTGGTCACTCAATGACAAAGCACATGTACTGCACAATGCACAATCAAGGCTGTATTGTGGTCCTGTCCAAATGTAGTTCCTGGTTCCTTGCCATAATTGTGCAACTAGAGTCCAACTGTTCTTATTCTTTTTTTAAAAAGGCAGAAATATAAACTCACTGAAAAGCAGGGGAAAAATATTGCTGTCCACTTAATTTACTTATTTTTGTTTCTTTTGTTTTTGGAGTGAAATTAGTTTGTGTCCATAAACCTCCTCGAGGGGTCATCATGGAATCAAGAAAAGTCTAAAAAAATAAATATATCACAGCTTAAATGACTTTTCAGTTAACATTTGCAACAAAGTATAGTTCATACCATACTTCTTGTGTTTAGTGTTCACTAAAGTTTGCTAATATTTCCTGGTTAGCATCATGAAACCAACGGGAACGTTAAATAGATCACAGGATTTCAGACAAAAGATCATAGGTTTCTCACAAAAACACTGACATTCAGTTAGATCCAGAGTCTTCTCAGTTTACATACTTAGTACTGTAAATAAGCACGTTACTATACCTCAATAATGAGTATAAAAATCAACACAGTCTGGCATCAGGTATCTCAAGTGATACTATGTCTTTTTTATGACTCTTATTACATTGATGTGAACTAGATGACGTGCTTGAACCAACATTCTTTCACACCATTATATGAGTAAGGGTGAAGAAAGAGATTTAACGTTCAAACACACCTTTCCTTCAGCCATGTCATGTTGTATAAATAAAGGGTGCACTCAAACACACAACACACACACATCGACGGTTGAATGATCACCACTGCTGCAATGACTGAACATAACTGAAAGGTGGAGAAGTTCTTTCTCTCTTTGTCTCATCCTGACTTTTCCTCATGGCATCCGTCCAGTTCCTCCATTTCTGGAAGTGTGCATGCAATACTGTATGCCATCTATATGTGTATGAAGGACTGTAGTGGGTGTGTGTGTGTGTGTGTCTGTGGAAATGACGTGAGAGCAGGGACCATGTGATAGCTTTGCTGGTTGTCAGTCACTGGAGGCTTTTCCCCTTGGCTGCTCCCAGAACAGGATTAACATGCAATACTTAGCAGCATTAGTCACTGAAACCTGGGTAGCACATACCCACTAACACAATGAAAACAACGCTGAAGCATCTTTCAAAGTTAGCATGTTTTGTGGTTTTCTATCTGTATTATAAATGGTGACAAAATAATGTCAAATGAAAACAAATATCAGAGAAACAGGAGAAGAGGGGCAAAAAATTGTCTAATTGAAAGACGGTGCAAATAGGATTTTTAAAGATGCACTGGGCCTGATAATAAGGGACAGGTTCGTCCATAAATAGTTTTGAGCCTGGACAGCAGAACAGCTTTTAGTCAGTGGATCTGATGGTGCAGTGCTGTTAATGGATGATGAATTAAGAGTGATGAATCAATTAACAGTGAGTGTGTGTGTGTGTGTGAGAAGGTGAAAATTGAGGTGAAAAGCTCTCTACATTTTAGCCAGACGTCTCACTGATGCATTGCGGATGAGGTGCAAATTCATGAAACATGGAAAAACAGAACTGCAATATGCAAACCTGGAGCAGATGAAAGTTTGTATAATTTGCTCTAATATATTCTTAAAAAGAAACTTTGTCATTATTTCTGGGCTGTAGATTTCTAGCAGAATGATCTTCACAGTCAAAGGCTCAAGACAGACATTCCCAAATTGTACTTTTAGAGCTGAATAACATTTATAGACATAGCAGAGCAGGATGTCTCGATTATTAAACTCATCAGTTTAAGTGACATACAGCTGGCAGGAGACAACTTTAAGATGACAGATGATATGATAAAGTGACCATAAAGACTGAATTAATTTTAAAAAACGGACTCTTCAGGTTTAATATGAAACTGTTATGATTCCCTGTGTGTCTCTGATGTGTGCAGCGCACACACACACACACACACTCACTCACACACACATGCAGATTTACAAGGACACACACACACACAGAGTACTGACAAGTGTAAATGGAACAGAGAGATAAAAGGAGGCTTTGGCTTCTCACAGGACTGGATCAGAGGAGCCAGTGTCACAGCCATGAAAGAATGCATTACTCTGATACTCTGACATAGACAACCAACACACACATACACACACACACAATAACTTGTGGCCCACCACAAAGCAAACATTCAAACATCTTTTTTTTTTACAGATCAATGACTTGTTGCAAAGCCAGTGTGAAAAAGCTGAACTCAAACTGCTTTATGACACACAAAAGGTATGTGAGCCCTGCTGGATAAGAGAAGCTCAGCAAAAAATACATCTGTATAGCTGCCACAGCTAATTCCATCTATACACGCAACACAAAACACACATTCACGGCGCAGTACACACATTCAGTACAAAACACCTGAATTTTATTTTTTAAGTCAAAACTACACAAGACGGAAACGTTGAGAGTTCATATTCCATATAGAAACCTAATAGTACAATATAATAATCATGTTTGAATGGCTTGTTTGTTATGACTGGATTATTCATTATTGTAACATTTATATCTGAAGCAAACACATAAACATGTTTGTTATCACATTTAAAGTAACATGCTGTGTTGGTCGGTGTTAATGTGTTAATGCACTAACATCCTGTAAGAACCAAAAGTCCTCATAAAGAAAGGCCTTCAAAGTGAGACAGTTTATATTGGTCCTTAACACTTAAACTTAATTAATTCTGGAGTATTACTGTCCCAGATGTTTAATTTAGATAAAAGGCCAACTCATAGTTTCCATGACCGTGTGGCTGCCAGGCTCCATGTGGATACGCTTCACTTAAATTTTGTCATCTGTCCATGTCCACCGTGCACAGCCTAAAATGCGTGGACCATATGCACTACAAGTGCGCCCACTGGGGTTTTGCTAGAAAAGCAAACTGGACACTTGTCTCATGTATTATATGTTGTATTATATATGCATACTGTATTACCCATATTTGGTCCAATTCTCAATAAGTTGGCACACACACAACTTTCTTTTTTGGATTTTTTTCTTGTTGTTCTGCCAAATACATTACAATAAACAAAGGAATTCTTTCTCTTGCTATCATGAGGTAACCACCTTGTTTCTAGTGCACATGTGAGTGGGGAATGCGTCGTCCGACCCCTGACTGAAGAATGTATAAAAGCGTGTCCACTAGCAAGAAGCATTGAAGCGGGTTGGAGTGCTGATGCCCCCCACCTCCACTTGCTTGTTGTATGTTAGAGCACGAAAAATTGTCCAGATATACTATGAACAATGTTGCAGCACTGAGTCTGAGTGTGTGAGATGTTTATAAATGCTGCCGAGTCCTGGCAGCTCTGGAGGTTTGAGAGCTGAGAGTAGAGCTGGAGCTTCAGGACGAATAACATCCACAAGTTGTGCCGGATTCTGCTCTGATCTGGAGCTGTTTACTGGCGGGAGGAGAGCTCTGAGTTTATTTTTTAAACTTTGAGCAGCACGTTTAGCAGAGCAGCAGCAACAGCGAGTGCTCGGCCCGTCTCTGTGGCTACTGGCTAGGCGGGCTGGGGAGTTTATATCGATTTATATGTAGCAACGTCATCTCAGGTCATATGGGTAAAAGTTTTTAGAAGGGCTTGGGCAAATGACATTTTGACGCTAAAACATACATACTTCAACCAAAATTAGAATTTTAGGAGTTACATAATAAAAAAATATATACATACATACATATATACATAAAAAAATATAATGGACTTGCCCTTTAACAAGTGAGATCAATCATGAGATTGGCCGTTTTGAATAGGCAGCAATGGTAAGGAGAGAGCTGAGCTATAAAGCAAAGCTCTCAATGTATTCTTCGATTTTTGTACTATAACATTGATCTACAGTCACATATTTGCAGTGAGTGAAATAATGGAATTGAAGGTACAAGCAGCTGACATGAGGTTTATGTGACAGAGAGAAGAGTTCAGTGATGTGGATGGACCTCAATATCTAGAAAATTCTTCATTTTGAGAGGAGTCAAGTAAGGTGCTTCGGATACTTGTTGGGGTTGCTACCATGAGGTTTCTTTGAATGTGTTCTGAGCACACTGACTGGAAGAAGACCCCAGGGCAGATTCAAGACACAGTGGAGGGTTCGCATCCTCCAGCTGGCCTGAGAGCTCTCAGCAATCCCCCAAGAGGAGCAAGAGTTTGCCTGGGTAAAAGATGTCTGGGCTGCTCTGTGTGCCCTGTTAAAAAAAACCTGATGAGATACTGATAAGAGAAATGATGATTTTCCTTATATATAATAAAGTCCTTGCAGGTATTGCATGCATCACAAGGTTGTTTGTTATTCCTCGTACTGTTTTGTCAAACAACAAACAGATAATGAATTCAGCCTGCGAGCTATACAGTATGCCGACGAGAAAGCATTCATTGGTTTACTGAAAGAAGGTGACTAAAACAGAGTTGAAGTATTTTCATCATATTAATGAGTTCACCAACTGCTGTACAGACAGACCTGATGATTAATGGAAGTAGACAAAGGAGCTACTGTAAGGAGTTATTAGCGCTCAGTATTTTATTCCTGTTTTGGTTAATGACTATACTGAAGAATTCTCAAATGTCTCTGAAATAAAATGAGCTTTTACTGATGTACAGAATATTTGAGATTTGGCTCATTTTAGAATTTATCAGTGGGAACATCAGCCAACAACAAAACCAAACTGGACTGAATTTTAAATATGTCCAGCAAAACTATAAGCCCACAGAAACAAATGTCGAATTGACAGTTTCTGCAACGTAATGCAATCTGAAAAACTCCCCTAAAAATTACTCACTACAAGCTACTTTGTGAAAAAAATAAGCTTAAAATGTTGATGAAAGTGTGTCAGAAAAGCATTAATTTACCACTATAATCATCTTGGAGGTCACTGTTTATGTTCAATTTATTTCAAATTATATTAAAAGGTTTCCCTAATAATTTTGCTTCTACATATATGAATGACAAAACATTAGAATAGCATTTTAATATAACGGATTAAAAGCACTACACCACAAAGTGCAGCCTCAAAACAACACAAACAGCAAAAGCAGTGGTCTAAAAAAGATGCAAAAGATTGCATTGCATTACATCATTAAGGTGTTTGTATTTTTCTGGTCACTCTGTGTTTATGCAGATAAGATCAAGTGGAATTATTTATTACATTGAGATCTAATTAATGTATGAAGCCAAAGTCAAATTTCCACCTCTGCTGCTTCTATTATTGCATTGTTATGGAATAATTTTATATTTAAATATTTTTTGTCTTATTTTGCTGTGTTTCTTCTGAAAAATCCATTTACAAGGGAATGAATAAACAACCCCAGTGACAAACTAACAACCAGGCAGGGGAGGTGTTTATAACTCCAACCCGCTAATAAGAAGAAAGATATGTAAGTGCTGAAACTGCTGTGGATTCCACCTAAATCACAGTCTTGACCTATTCTTATTCATTTATGCATGGCGCCAATCAAAGAAGCCATTACTGAGAGTGAGGGCTTAGAAAGCAGGCCGTTTCTCAAACATCATTGCAGCCAAGATGGATGGAGCCAGTGTGGTTGCCGTGGTAACCACGTACTGGCCATTTGCCAGAATCCATAATGATTTCCCATCAGCTGCTGCACTGAAAGGAGCAGGGACCCTCACTGGTTCAGACGCTCGTGGGCGACTGCGCAAGAATCCCCCTCAACCTCGTCACACACACACACACACACACGGTAATATTACATATTATGTAAAAAACAATCTGTGTCACATGATAAACTCAACACTGGAGCCACATAATGGTCAAACTGTCTCTCAGTCAGCTTTTCTTCTCCTGCTGTTTTCTTTCAAGTGAAAAAGCGCCTTTTATTTCCTTTCACTTTTGCTTCATATTGGTAAAGAGAAGAAAGTCTTTCTACAGAGTCAACTGTCTCTCTCAGAGCTCTTTCTGCTCTGCAGCACAGTAATCTGACATAGAGTACATGTGTGCACAGCTTTGCATGCGTGTGTGGTTCGACTATGTACGAGTGCATGTGTGTGTTTCTGCCGACAGCGGGGGGGCAGGCATGTGTAAATCTGCAGAATAAGGCTGAGCAGTATATGTCCACGGAAACTCACCATCCTGGCCTTTAATTAAATGAAGAGCTGCTGATTAAATGGACACAGAGAGCTGTCTTTTAAAAAGGAGTTTGTTCCATTTCTTGATCATCTTATATTTTACCTCCTTCTCAGTCACCCTATTTTTTTCCTCTTTTCAAAATTTTCTTTAAAAAAAAGAAAAAAAAAGAGGCATTAGTTTTGGTAGAGCCCTTACTTTGTGCACACAGTCTGCAGCAACTTCAAACATTAGTCATGTTCATGAAGGAGATTTTTATAATCTCACAAGTTCTTACTCTGTCTGCTGCTTCTGCTCCTTTGCCCCCTGCTTCACCCGATCACCCGGGTCTCCCCTCCACCGTCGACCTCTCTCCTGTTCTGCTCTGTTACCGTATGTATTACGATGCTTTGCCTTGTGTATTTTGCGTCTCCCTTATCTCTCTGATGTGTCTCCGTTGGGCTCTGCTCTACATAGCACTGGCTACTGTAGCTACTGTACTGCCTGCTAAATCCTGTGCTGCAGCCAATGGGGAGCACCCCTATATGATTATTTATGCTATAAATGCTCCTATATCTTAAGCATAAGTGTCTCTGATAGAAACTGAAAACAGAATGTCAGTCAAGTTTTGCTTTTGAACAGGAATGGATGTTTTGTTTTCCATAGATGCCCAAGTTGGCTGAATAAAGTAATACAGGCTACTTTGTTGTTTTGTCCTTATGAAAGACACAAATGATCTGAAAACCTAATAATACTCTGATAGTAGCTTAATGCACAAGAAAAAAAAAGAAGCTCTAAATGTGGATGAAATAGGAATTTGGAAAAAAATGTGTTTCACCTTGAAGAACATCTCTTTGTGTTTGTGTGTGTGTGTGTGTGTGTGTGTGTGTGTGTGTGTGTGTGTGTGTGTGTGTGTGTAAATGTCCCCAAATGAAAGACAAATGAAGGTGAGCAGTAACATCAGGGGAGCTGAACTCCTAATGCTTGTGAGACTATTTCGGCTGTAACCTTCAAATAACCTTTGCTGGCCATGGCTGTGTGATACGAAATATATATGTGTGTGTGTGTGTGTGTGTGTGCGTGTGCGTGTGTGTGTGTGTAGACTACTATATTTATGTATAAATGTTTTTACGTATATGTATATAACATATTCGACCTGTGTCGCCCAGCAGAGCATGTAAACCATACTGGAGGAATCATGAAGCGTTTAATGCTGCTCTGTCCATTGCTCCACAGAGCCTCTGCACTGCGGCCCATCTGCATGAAACTGACAAAGCTAACAGACGTGAGCGTTTGGCCTCCTTGTGTTCCTGCTGTTTCAACAACAGCAGCCCTCCTCCAAACCCCCCCCCCCCTTTTTCTTCCTTACATCCGTTTCCTACAGTATTCTCTCCACCCACCACCTGCTTATCCTTCCTAACCCCTCCCCCATCTTGTATATCATCAGTCCGCTTTGCAGCTCAGCAGCACCTCACAGCCGTTGCCATGGAAACAGTGGAACAACAGCAGGTTGGCTGCTGCTGCTGCCGCCTGGGGGCGTGGCATCTCGGCCACCCTTTGCTCCTCTCCCTCCACTCATGGAGGTCTCCAGTACCTGTGCTGAATCCATCAATCAGGACAGAAATGTCTCTCTGAATGTGAATCAGTCAGCATCACACCTAAACAATAACATGCCAGAATAGAGGAGTAATATTATGCTTTTGAGCAGCGATTTGCTGCAGCCATAGCAACGAGACAGTAGGTCAACATGGCATGAACTGGAGTAAGATAATGCTCCCATTCAACATTTACAAGGTTCTATTAAATAAAGATGTGAGCATTAAGTTTAAATGTATCGCTGCTGTTTGGATCTTTGCCAGTAAACAATTAGTTCATTGGTTGCTAAGGGATACACATCCTTGCTGGCTGGTTTCTACTCAAGGTAGAGCCCCAATGTTATTAAGTATAATATCACATATTGCATTCATTAGCATGCTTGTCAATGCCTGTTTAAAAGGGAAGGATGATGTGTGTGGTGCACAGTTCACCAGGCTGAAAGAAGCACTAAGAAGAGATGTAACAATAAGTACATGTCATATCATCATCATAATTATTATCTCTAAACACAAGGATATTCTCTTGCAGGGGTAAAGTCTCTGATAAAACTTTTTTTTACTTACATGTCTTTTTGTGAACATGATGACTACTCTATGTAACATTATGTTCCTTTGGAGTTTTGGTTGTGATCATCATCAGCAATTAACGCTACACAAGATCCAATTAAGCACATGAATAGCGGGGCCAGTTTACAGTATCAGCATTTGAAATACGTTTAACAGTGTGTTTTAGGGGGATGGAGGGATGGGAGGTGGTTTGCCTTTTTTAGACAGGATACAGAAGGGAACTGATGGGGAATGATGGGAAAGTCCTAAGCCTGACTCAAAGCAGGGATATTGAAATTACATGCTGAGCATCTTAAACATCTAGGCCACCAAGACACTCAGAAGTGGAAACTTTTTTAAAAGAAATCAGTCTATGATGCCACTTAACTGCCTCAATCTCAACATTAAAAATATCGTAACCTTCTCAAATGTCACCATGTTTATATGTCTTTATGCTGTGAGAAACCTTAAAGGACACGGCCGTCGATTTTCTACATCTTTCTTATTGTCAACAAATCTCATGTGCAGAGCCAAACCAACAATTAACTCATCCTACTTACAAGTATTGTGTGTGAATCCAAAGTCTGATATATCATATTCTTCTGTGTTGCAGACCTCCAATGTTGTCCAAAAACTATTAAACACATGTCAATGAGCCACACCGCTTCACTGGGTGACATGTTCCTTCACCACAAGGATTACGGTCATGTTAGTTTGTTTAGAAATGGCTCCAAAGACTAATAACAGCCATAATGTTTTCATTTTCCAGAGAGTAGTTCCTTGTATGGCAGACGCCACTGTGCATGTGTGTGAACGTAGTTTCATTTAAAGAGCTTCACTAGCTTATTGTGCTACATATCACAACCTCTTGGCTTTGTTCTACATTGTACATTAGTACAACTTTATAAAACTACCGTGCCCAAAACTCTTCATGGTAAAGGAACATGTCACCCAGTGCAACGCTGTGATTTATTGGTGTGTTTTTAATAGTTTCTGGACAACAATGAAGGTCTACAGTACAGCGGAATAATATATATCAGGCTTTAGATACGCACACAATACTTGAGAGGATCAATTAACTGTTGGTTTGGCTCTGCACATAAGATTTGTTATCAATAAGAGAAATATAGATATGGTAGGAAATGGCAGGCCCCTAGCTCTGCTTGTCTACGCACCGGTAAAAAGCACGTACTGCATATCATAAACCTAAGTTGAATACAATGCCCTGCTTTCTGACAGGAGATCCATATACGTTTCTGCTTGGTCAGTCACACTGTTCTTCCAGCAAAAAGTTCATTTCAGACAAACTGACTGAAGCGAGAAAGGAGCGACTGGAGAGGGTGAAAAACCCTTGACCTCCTTCTGTGCATCACAAGCATCGTGAGAACAGAGCAGATCTGATTGCCGGGGAGTGAGCTGAAAGAAAGAGAGAGAAAACAGGCTGCTCGGTGACTCTCTGGCTTCTCCTCCTGGTTTAGATCGCCATCAGACACTCTGTATTGTGCACACAGGCCTGTCACACATGCATGAGCACGTACACAGTTACACATGAACTGCCACTTCTCATTTCCCATGAGCTTCTTTGATATTACAACAAATGAATATAGAGTAAAGAAAAAAAAAAAAGGGAAAAAGCACCAATGTTTTCCTTTCAATTATCTAGATACATTTGCACTGTGGGACCCTACTGGCTGCATCATTGAAATGAAATTCAACACATGAACAAATCTGTGTTACATCCGGTTGTGAAATCCTCACAGCAGAGAAAATCAACTAGAGGACAATAAATTTACACAGAGATGGCATTTGTTTTCCATGTATGAATACGACGCTCGATTGAGTCATTCTGCTGGTTCTTTTTTGTGTTTTCTTCTTTAATGTTTTCTTGAAGTCAATCGTGACAACTGCTTGGACATGAGCCGACACACTGGGGTCACAAATATATATGTGGCTGTATGCATGAACGCATGGGTGACAAACAGACAGAAAGAAAGAGAAAAGTAGATTTATATGGATGTGAAACTTGAGTTACCAAACTTCAACCATAAAATTCTGCTGATACTTTTGATGGGCACTTTTAGGGCCTCAGCAGTCGTATTTCAGGAGAGCCACACAGCTTTCAGCAGCGCACAACAGCAAAACAGCCAAACATCCATCCTGGATACGGCTGCAGTGACACCAAGAGCTGAATCAGGCTTTCAGTCCTGTGCTGACAGGATAATCTTAGCCTGCAGCCAACCAGATTTGACAGGAAAGAGTGGCAGACAGAGAGAGAGTGTGTGTTTGTGTGTTAGGGTGAGGGAGTGATTTTGTGGTTTGATGTGTAAATTGGATCCTTTCATCTGGATCAGCTTGGCTCAGAATCTCACCAAAATACCCCCAATCTTTTATAATTCAAACTATTGTTGCAGTATATTTACATTATATGATGTATGGCCCAGTATGGTAGCTGTAGGGCTAAAAACTGATCACAGCAAAACTTTTACTGGTAACAATTTACTTTTAGTCCCCTATTTTGGCATTTATAGACAATATATAACCATTTAATACATGTTTGTAACACATTATAATGCAGTAATAAGTGTTTATTACAGGATCAGTCCACAATTTTTCAAAACAGTATCAAAACATATCCTTGCTTTACAGTAAAGTAAGGATACATAACAGAAAGTTAAACAAAAGTAACAGCCCAAAAATCCCTGAACTTAAAAAAAAAAAAATCAATTGAAAACTGTTTTTCACTTTGACTTTATCTCACCCAAGAGATGTTCTGTTTCTGCTGCAAGAAGACACTGTTTCTGCAGTTTACAGTAAAGTCCTCTTATTGAAAGCACAGTTCAGAAAATGCTGCCAGTAACAGAAAATGAAGAGAAAAATGAATAAGCTGCTGATGCACAAAAGTCTTTAAACAAGATTTTAGTGTTATTGATCTGATCTCCTCCTGTTTATTTATATTCAAAATTAAACCTATATACATTGGCAGGCATTTTTTGGGGGTTTAAAAACTGAAAATGATGAATCCTCACTATATTCTATAAGATCTGAAAGCATTTTCCATCTGCTGCAAACTCTTTATATCCTAACGGAAACGTCTCATCAGACACCTCTATTCTCAGTGCTGGTGGGAACGCTTGCTCGCTCTCCACAGCCATAAACTCTGCAAGTCATTAGAACAAACTAAGAAAAAAAACCCCAAACTGTCATTCACAGGGAGGAGGCTGAGAGACACTTTTAAGTCAAGAAGCAATTAACGTTGAGAAAGGACTCTGCGAATGATTACGGTCACAAGCTTCATTTTGTGCCTTCTAATTTCTCCACCACACACACACACACACACACACACACACACACACACAACAACAGATCTCCCTGAAATACAAATATGAGTACTCCATGACTTGACTCAAGCTTATTGAACCAGGTTTGTTGTCTAAGCGTCACCCGCTACGATTTGAAAGAAATTAATTTGGAAGGCTCATGGGTTTCAGATGCTACTATTTTGGGTCTCAGTATTCCCACTACAGAGTAAACACATCTAAATAGTGATGACTATACTGAGCTGAGGCAGCTGGCATCCGCTGGTTTGTATAACTATGATTAAAGCTATAGGCTTTGCTGCCACTGTGACTTAGCTTTAATCAGTTAACCAGGCCTTTATGAGCACAGATGTGCAGCGTGTTGGTTACACTCCATTACAGGGAAATTGCCTATAAACTCTGAGCACAGTTGGAATCCAATCTTCAGGTGTCGCCATCCAACTCTAACCTTTTCTAAGCTTTTATGTCAACCTGAGTAGTTCTGCTTCTGTGACATCTGAGTGTTATTTCTTGCTGGAAAGAGATTGAGTAGTTAGTGGAGCAATAACAACAAGTTGTCCAAATTAAACAACAGAATAAGTCATTTGTCCGGGTGCACTCCAGAACAACACATAGGAACGTTTCCTAATATTCACTGTTAAAAAATAATGATGTTTTATGATGTGTCAACACTACGGTTAGATTTAGGCACAAAAACCACTTGGTTAGGTTTAGGGAAAGATCATGGTTTGGGTTAAAATGATCACTTTGTTAAGGTTAGACAAACATGTGATGTGTGTTAAAATGACTATTTAAAGTTAGGCGACGTGGTTAATGTTAAGGCTTGGGGACAATCATAATTACGTTTTTTTTTTAAGCTGTCCCAACTCATGGTTGGAAATGTGACATCCAATGGTTAGAATTGGGAAATGAACAGCAGTGTCCTTTGGCAAAGTCCACTGTTGGGTTAATACCTCCATCAATCCCACCTCCTCTGAATGAGAATTTGTTGACATATATATTATATATATGATCTCAGCTGTGCCACTGCTCCAGGTCATAATTGCTACGGCCACTAAAAGGCATCTGTCACTCAAACATAACTATACTTAAGTCTTTTTTGGGCAACTGACATTACATTACAGTTTGTATGAGCTCATATTGTAGCAAGTCAAGGTGAGTGTGTAAGGAAAAACATAACACATGCACCTTACATTGTATTCAACAATGTTTCCACGGTTACCACAACTCCAGTGTTGTTATGCAGTTAGTTATTAAGAGTAAAGTGCAATGTGTGTAAAACTGGTGACATGCTCTCTTATGCGAGTGTATACTCGAGTGAAGTTACTCAGGTGTAATAGTTCAGTCCAAGAGTAAGCGCTGTGGCCCTCAGTCAGTAAACTGAACCACAAATTGCTCTTGATAAACAAACCAGGGATTGCAAAGCATGGTGATGGGAAAGCACAATAGTACTCTTATATGTGGTCACATTTAAAGTCCCCCTCTGCTCAAAGGATGTGTTTTTCTTCTTGTTCATACAGTTAGATGTTTGAGCTTCACTGTGCAGAATGATGTATGTGCAGAGTTTGACACTAGAAGAAGTTTTCACATTCATATGCTGAGGAAGGAAAGTTTCGCTGTGTTCACCTTAAATCTGAGTTTAAGGTGTGTACCTACAAGCAGAATTTGTGACATCACAACTAGTTTGGAGCTAATTGAGTGCCAGTATTCGACTTACACAAGTATGATGTGGAAACACTGAGTAAAGTGCGCATACAGTGAGAATGGACTTTCACTGAAGCAGGAGACATTTTGTGTCACACAGTTAAACTTTTGAAATGAAACATATTTTCATATTCATTGATTCTGGATTTTTCAATGAGGGAGAAGCAGTAGATGTCATTTTAAGGATTTTTAACAAGGTACCTGAACATTTTTTGAGGACAAAACATGTCAGACACAATTTATTATTCAAGCAGAGGATTTTTATATGTCCTAAAACATGTCTGGAGGGGATCTTTAAAAAAGGAAATTATGTATTACAGATTAAATAGTTTGCTGAACTCTAAAATAGTAAAACGGTTTGCCGTGATTTAAAACATTAAGGTCCAGTGGGATAAATGGAATTATGCTGATTTCATGTGAAAATATTTAGTGTGAATCATCACCTCAATTTCTTTACGTTGAGTCAAAAGGCTCCTTTATAAAATATTGATTATATGGTTGTTGAAGTATCTCCTATGATTTTTTCTGTCCCTGTGCAGACCCCTTGCCAGCCTGCCACTGGGTAATGTTCTCACTTACATATCAACTGGGCGCTGTGGCCCGGGGTAAGTGCAGTTCATATGATACAACCTTCCGCAAGGTTTGAGGAGACTGGAAGAGACAGGCGGCAGCACCCACAAGGACATAAACTCTCCTCTCTTTTCCTCTCTTCTCCTCTCCTCTCCAAAGTTCAAAGCTCTGCTACCACCTAAGATCTTGTAAGAATCAAACACTCCCCTCGTAGATGTGAAAAGTGAATATAAAAATGTTATAGCTGCCTCCTTTATGGACAACAGCAGCTGTGGTCGGCTTGAAATCATGCCGATTACAACAGAGAGTACACTCAGTACCTTTAAAATGAACCAAAACATCCATAAAAAAACCTCTCAAACTTCTCCTGCGTCATAATCTTCTTCTCCGCTGTTCATTTGTCTTATTTTTACACTTTTTCTTCCTCAAGCCCCAAACTTAAAACATGCGCAAAACATGCACGTCAGTCTGCTGCATAAATAAACTTGATTTGTATTTCAACTGAGGAAGAAAGGCAATACTCCTTTCATCTTTAAAGAAAAAAGTGATGTCACTGTTGGACTTTCTTAGCAGGGGTAAGTTGATCAGCAGCCTCATTGTTTATGCACATAAGAGACAAATCGTGAAATGGTGAAATAATTCATGCAGCTAATTAATTGCAGTTCATTTCAAAAATTCTGTCCAGATGTTCTCACCACATCAACTTATAGACATGAGTGAGGACAAACTTGTAAAACTATCAGTAAAACCTCCAGCGTACTTTAAGAAATACAGTACATGTATGTGTAGAGTCTTATCTGTAATCAGTGGAGAGAGGCAGAGAAAACAACCCTGACCTCACAACATGATTTCAATCCATAAATGTTGAGTTATGCAGCACTTGGGAACATGCTGGGTTTGGTTTCCGCCTTCGTCGTGATGTGGCAATTTCCAAACCATAAATTATCATGATCTTTAGGCTCCAGACTTTAATATGGAATTACTTTCATCTAATTGAACCCAATGTAGCTTTCTCATTTTAAAAGAAGCAAAAACAGCACACTGTGTGGAGTCATGCAGCCATTCTAAACCAGTCCTACACGTGTTATTTTTGTTACACAAATAGGCACAAAATACAGGCTGATCTAAATTTTGTGCGTTTTAACAGCCAATTCTGACTGAGGAGGCTGTGAGATATTTCCCCAGCTCTCTTATTACCAGAATAATTATATGACAACACCCAAGAAAAGCATGCATCACACTAATGAAAGCACTAAGATTCATGCAACTGCAGTTGTCCACATAGTACATTCATCATTTCATCAAGGAAAGCATAAACAAATGAGCAAATGCCGACTCCCAACTCACAAAAGATTACCAACGAGGCCGAGCGCAATTTCCACACAGGAACGCTAATTACAGTTTATATATGATTATGCAGCGCTAAACACTTCTAAAAATATATTAGAAACCAAGAGTGCAGCTGCAACCAGAGGAGCGAATTCACAGTGTAATTCACCTCATCAGAGCTGCATTCAGTGACTTCCTGTGAGATCACTGCATTTTCATTATTTCTGTCTTCAATCCACTGGGACGTACAAGGTGTGCATGTACTCGTAAAGATGTGAGTTTGTGTATGAATGTAACTGAGAGTTGGAACAGCATTATCTCAAATACCCTCTGAGAATAACTGAAATAACTCCTGTTGTACTCTTTTGCAAAGGTCTAAATTTTGCAAAGAAATGCATCCCTTAAAATAATCAGCTACATCCTATGGCTTGGAGAAAGCCCTGAAGGCATTAATTCTTCTCTAAGCATTACTCTCTATGATTTATAGTTTCTTTTCAGGGGTAGTTCTTATTAGAGATGTAAGAAATAAAACTGCGTTTGGCAAACTCTCAGTTTGTGCTGCTAACATTTGTTTTTATTTACTGTTTGTCTATTTACTGTGTCCCCCTCGCTCTGTCCCAGACCGGCCCACCTTCCTCCGTTTTACTTAGTTAGATTAATTGTTTTGTTTGTTGTTGATGCAGTGCAGCGCTTTGTGCCAAGTCAGCATTTTAGTTCTACTGCTGGCTGGGTGCAGTTGTGCATTGTTTGGCCCCTCATTTTTAATTTCACGGATGTGTGATTAAATTTCAAGGACATTTCTGCCCCAATTAATTTCTGTCCCACCACAATGTTGTCTGTAAAAACACCTGAATAAAGCATTACTGAATTTATAAGGTAAATGTCAGCTGACTTGCATAATTTGAGTTTATTTTAATCTCTTCATCTCTGTAAACACGTTCCTGCTAATGGAATGAAAAAGCAGTCACTTACAGCTGCATTGATGATAAAATATGATCTTAGTGTTTGGCTGAACAAGAATCCTGCAGGAGCTCCGACTGAATAACTGTAAACCTAAATATAAAGAGGACATTTTTTTTAACTTCCGCTGCTTTGAATTATGAAGTGCATGCTGTGAACTGTCATTCTCTGTAACAAATGAATGCACAAATGAGCACCCACACTTTCATAAATATTAATAAGGGTTTTCTCCCACACAGTAATCATTAGCATATGAAAATAAGTGGTTAACAGTCAAGTATCTCCTCAGAGAGGCTCCATCTCCTTTAGTAGCGAGTCAAAATGTTTAAATACAAAGACAGAAAATGGTTAAAATAGAAAGTTTTTATGAATTACATTTTAACTTTGGTCTGTAGTACAACTTTGGTCCTGAAGTTGTTTGTACTGTAGACTGATCGAATCATCTCAGCCTATAGGCATTGATTCAAACACCCACATGCACACACAAACAACACAGAGGGAACCGAGCTCCGTGCAACAGATCAACACGAAACCCAAAACCCCCTCAATTTATCAAAGTGGCCCCACAAATCAATGGGGATTACTTTGGAAGAAAGCATTGCTCATGTGGCAGTGCATTTCCATTACCACACAGCAATATTGGCCTTTTGGGAGGCTGCTGTAATTTTGTCTATTGATCAAATCACAGGCAAAGATCACATCACCGTTTCTTCGTTTAGGCAATAACTCAAATACGGAGAAAAGGCAAAACCATCATCTCTGTGTGGACAACAGCATATACACAAATACACATAAGCTCACAGCACACACACACACACACATACAATCTGCACAGACCCTGACCACACAATCACATCACTGTAGAGGTCAGACCAGACTCAGGTAACAATATTGTCAAATAATAAAGGGATTATCTCTGTAATCCAAATGGTGAACACCTCCACCACAGCAGTCGGTGTGACCCCGTCTAATGTCACTGCAGCTGCTTTTCTGCAATGATGAAAAAAAACTTTGCAGCTTGAGTCAAACCATCTGAGAAGATTCGGATAAACTGAGCAATTCATATATAGATACTGCAAGTCTCCACTTCATACTTTGCAGTTTATCGTGATGAAGGTTTATAGAGCCGGAGGGAATGTTCTCCTGACATTTTTTTTTTAACTGCAACATTTCTTACTTTACAAATTCTTAAAAAGTGAAAACAGATCTTTTTTTATACATCTTTTTTTCTGACTTTCCAGTCTATCCTTGGCTTGTGATGAAAAACTGGCGTTAATCACATTAAATCCCGGAGGGATACTGAGTATGCACATCTCAGATATTCCTCACCTTGATGTTTCATTCCCTAACACAAACAACACAGAGTAAAAAAAAAAAAAAAAAAAATCATGTGGGAGCGCCTCCTAAGCGCTGAACTCGATAAAAACAGGGGAGCGGTTCATCTGAAACCACTGCAGAGCCTTGGATGAAACACAAGTCAATGCCACATGAAGAGAATCGATGCATCGAGCAGTCGTGTTTGAGACCTGCTGCTCCTCATTTACACTCCTCAGACTGAGGCCGAGCAGAAAGAAAAGGTTGCCTTGTTGCTCGCTGGAGCAAATTTTGAATGTTGCCGCTTAAGATAAACAGAGTGCCACAGGGAATAGAAAGAAAAGGCTGCTGTGTGGGGTGTGTGGATATGTTGCTTTTGTTGGACACCAACATCAGCTGACCTTGAAATGTGACACAGTAGGGAGTGTGAGAGTCAGACACACACTGTGAGGGAAGGATGATAATAATGGGAGTCCTGTCAACACTTCTTATAGTCTCCTGTTATTCATCTGTAACACACATTTCCTCTCTGCTTATAAAATCAGTTCGAGTTTTAAGAGCGACGGATTCTGCCACAACATGCATCAAAAGGAGCAGAGCCAGCATCCAACATCAACAGGATGTTGCCAGCGGTGAAATGTTGTTTCACTTTTTTCTTCCTTATTTCATCTGCAAATTTCAAAATCAGCACAGGAAGTGTGAGGATGTGCTCAAATGTGTTATTTCCAGAGGTGAGATTTGTCTCCCTTGTCTCTCCCAGACTGCAGTTAAGCAAAGAAAAAAAAAAAAGAAAAAAAAATCGTATAAGTGAACAGTTTGAGTCTTGTCGATTCTGCTGGGTCAGCTCAGCCCATCCGTCAGTGTCACTTGCCATCTTTTTTATTCTTTGTTGTGTTTTCAAAACTTTCTGGAAAGATGGTACCACAGATGCAAAATGCAGGAATGGAGGTTATTGTCACCCAAACATTTGCAAACACAGCAAATCAGTAACCAACTGTCATCACAATAAGCTGTGAGACACAGCATGTATAAACACACAAAGCAATGACAACAAGCTAAGATCTACAGTTTTTATTCTGCAGGGACTGAACAGAGCTCTGGGTGTTGCTCCAGAGGAGGGATGTACAATTACTCTTGACAGAAGTTTTATTGTTCCATTTGTCCAACTGCAGGGCTGCTCGGACTAATCCTATAAAACACTGATGTAGCTTGTCCCCTCTATGTTCTGTGACATAAGCAGTGTATATCTCATAATATGAGATTGCGTATTATGCAATCTTTTAATCCTGCGCCATACTCTTTTTAACAGGTATTATTTAGACGAGGGAAGGTGAGAAAAGTCCAACCTCTTATCCAACTATGTTCTAAATGATGTGAAATGTACCTTAACCGGCACACAATGAGTATATACACTTTTTCATCCATCACTTTTCATAATGTCAGTTAAAAGGAGACATATGCTTTTTGTGATTTTCTGTCATTTATATACTGTTAGAATCTCAAGGTCTATGTTAAACATGGTCAAAGTTCCAAAACTTGAGGTGAACATATGCAAAAATGCCGCCTAAACTCCTCTGAACACTTTGTTTGCAATGTTACTTCTACTTCCTCCTTGTGATGAAATCAGACTGTTTGTGCCCACAAACGGTTGCCTGTTCTGTAGCCTCTGTTGATAAGGTTGTTTCAACATGTTGTCCACTCCCATATTTTTGATCAGATTCGAATGTACAGATGTATAGATGTACTGTATTGGAGAAGTTTATATTTTGAAGTAAAGAATGGGAAAATCTAATTACTACCATTTGGTTACGTAGCCTTTGGAGTCAGTGGAAGTCTGCTAAGGTGCAGCTCCTGGAAGCTGGCCAATCAGAGCAGAGTGGGCTCATCGGGAGGGGGGCCTGAAAGAGACAGGAGCTAAAAAAGCCTGTTTCAGGCAGAGGCTGAACTGAGGGGCTGCATGAGGGGTCAGTAGATAAATAAGGATTTTTTTAAAAGCTGTAAATCATGCAAAGATATTCCAGTAGAGCCCCAGAATATATATATAGACCTGGAGATGTGCATGATACGTCCTCTTTAAGGAAGCTCATTGATTGAATGACCTGGGTGGTGCACCGCTGCAGAGAACAGGGTTTAGTCCCTGCAGTGGTGCTTCCAGCTTCATCAAACACAATTATTACTGTTCACTGGTGAGGTACCAAGTCCCTGTTGCAGCACTAGTGACTTGTTCTGGCTGGTCTGTCTACACTGTCTCATTCTGTGTACACACTCCCCAAGACAAGAGTGGGAGTTTGCAGCATCGAGGACTGCAGTGCAGAGGGAACAGACCACTCCACACCGGGAGACAAAGAGATAATGCAAAAGGAAAAAGGCAACACACTGATTTCTCATTGTTGTCCAATGATTATATCATTTTTTTAAGTCCACTTGGAGTACATAATTGCAGTCCTGAGTAGCAGGGAACTCTACTGTAACTGTATGGGATGATGCCCCAGCAACATGTTTTATACTCAAAAGGTTCAGCTCTGCTTTGCCTTTTCTGACAGTGTGACATTTTGATCAGATCCTCATTTTTCAAAGGACTGCTGCCCCTCCATGTTTGAAGCCCACAGGTTCTCTGTTGTTTTATGACTTTAGCTGTTCAAAGTCACAGGCTGCATCATCCCTCTTTTGACAGAGACACACATACAGACTCAAACATGCTCTAAGGTCTCCTTTCATGTGTTCTGATCAACCCACTCGCCAAGCAGAATGTTGATGTTGGACGACTCTGCAAATCCCTGGATTGCCTCCAACGACAATGTTTCTGAACTTTCAGTAGAAATGCTTTTCTAAATTTGATTAATTAGTCCTAAATTATATACAAGTTTTCAAACTTATTTATTTATTTATTTATTAGTTTATTTGTCAGGGACGATGCAAAAAAACATTATAACAGGTTAAAATAACATGAAAAAGATGTATTGAATATAGGATTTCTAGCCAAGAGTAATTTATGACCCCTGTCCCTGGTTAGGCTTTTCTACTTAAAATAGTCATAACATATCACTACCAGAAATACATTAATTAAATAAAACTCATAATAAATAGTGACATTCTCAATAACAACAGTATTTACATCACATAATCAATTTACGTGTGTTGCATATGTGCACTTGTTATGACTTTCGCCCCACAAAACCTTCCCCAAGTAATTTTTATTGACCATTAAACAAAATTTGAAACAAAATTGGAATTTTATTGAAACAATATATAGATCATGAACTTTCATGTATGTTACTCATCAGCTCCTGTTCTCCAAATAAAAAAATAAAAGTTAAAACTCTGCTCACGCAGCCAGAGAGATGATGAACCCAAGAGCAAGACAGACTTGATCATATTTTGACATTTGCTTAATGAGCATCACCTAATTTCCCTTCTTGTTCTTGTTTATCTAGTAATTAACACATCATGTTGCTGTCTTCTCTAATTTACTCCCCCTGCAATGACCCTACAGGGGGCCCACCCCCTAGTTTGAGAACCCATGAGTTAAAGGATAGGTTCACAATTTTGGATTTTGTCCCGCCTCACTTACATTGTAAGTGTATTTGGAGGGGATCTTCTAATGGTAAATATGAACAGTAGGAATGACCCAAACCTGTTTCAGTGTACATTTGGGCACCTGACTATTGTTTTAAGACCGATTTGAAAAATTGTGAACTTATCCTTTAAGGTCAGACCAGGGATTTTCAGCTATTTTTGGTCTTATATTATAGTAGATTTAATATTTGGGGGTTTTGAACTGTTGACTGGACAAACAAGTCATTTAATATGATGATGATGATGATATTGATGTATGAAAACAGTGAAAAATGCAAATCACAATATTCTAGAGTGCAATGTGACGCCATTAAATGTTTTGTTTGTATTCATATTATATATATTATATAAACACAAATTGTTGGTCTGAGACAGAACGTGAACCCTGGTCTCATGCATCAACATCTAAATAATTTCTCTTAATCTTCATCGCTACATTAACACTAACACACACTATTTCCTGCACTAGTAGTCACCATTGATCCTGGATGTTAATTGAAGTACTGCAGAATCATCTATAATTCCTAGAAGGACATTTTTGATACAATGCCTCACTTCTAACAAAATGTCACTCGGTTTGATCAGCAGCATCGTGTTGCTGAGGATTGTTGACAAATCCCTCCCTAATGGGGAGACAGCTAGACAGTATAGGAGGAACATGGACCGGAAGAAACAGAAGACTGAGCAGCAAAGTGAGTAATGGTACACAGCCTGGCCTCACACTTACTATCCTGTTCGGTCTTACTGCTGTCCAGGTTCTGCAGAAAGTACAGGAGATGGGCTGATCATATTGTTGCTGAGCTATTGCTCCATGACCACAAACACACACAGAAACTAGAGTTGTCAGAACACTGTTTCTGTCCTCCAGTGCCAGCTAATGAGAGGGACGTAGAGGCACGAGACACGGCTAGACTCATTACTCCACAGAACCGGAGCAGTAATTGACTTTAACCAAAACATTTCGCTCTCCGTCCTCGTTCCACTAATAGAAGTCACTCCTCTCTGAACTCTTTGTTGTTCCTTTGCTTTCACATCTCTTGTTCGCTCTTTCTCACTCACTCTCTCTCTCTCTCTCTCAGAGCCCATCTGTCATTTCACCCGCGACAAGCCAGTCTCGATGTTCTGATCTTCATGTACTACAAGCTATTTCTCCTTCTTACACTTGTTTCCTCTTCCCCTTAAAGCAGGAGACAGAAAAGACACACCTCACCAACTCCCCTTTCCCTCACCTCCCTCAAATGATGCGGACGAGCCATAGTACTGTCTCTGGTTGCCATAGTGACCAACCTTGACGAGGTCCTAATCAAAGTCAACACTGAACAACAATACTGCTTCTATTTTACAGATCGCTTGCCATCGTATCGTAAGATGCTTCCATTTCCATCCTGCATCAAAAGCCTTTTTCTTTCTTTTTTTTTTTTTTTTACTACAACACAGATCAGTGAAGGTTGTAATGCAGCAAACATGGCAGGGCATCATAAAAGCTTTGTAAGGAGTTGGTGGTTCAAACAGTGCCATAATTCAACAAGTGATTTCCCCACATTAGCCCCCCCATCTGTCTTCATTCTCGTGTGATTGTCGCTGACTCATTTCAAAAGACTTTTCTTATTTTCTTCAGGGCTAAAAAATGCTCAGTTATATGATTGCTACCTTCAGTGACTGTAAATGTTTCAACCTCTGTGTTGAAAATGCTTATTTTATTGCCAGACATTTGCATGATGCCTACTGAAATACCTCGCTATTTCCCTCTCAGGCAATCACAAAATCAAAACAGTTCTTACATTCGTTCTGCGGTCGGTTTTCTATCAGATGTGTGTTCTGTGACAACCTGCAACAACCTCTAATACTGTGTCTTAAAATCCTGTATGCAAGAAAACCAATTTCATGTCCACAGTGTTCAATATGAGAACTATATAATGACAAAGCTGTACTCAAGAAGAAAATTGAAAACATTAAATCTCTTTATGGCAAATAATTTCACAGCATTGCTTCTAAAACTATATTTTTTATCAATAGAAAATTGAACAGTTTTATATCCAAACTTAACACAGCAGAATATCACTCTGTGATATTATGTGCTTATAATGAAATACACACTCTCTTTCTGTCTTTCAACTCTGTCAAGATCACAGCACCATACATGCTTTGGTGCAAAACCATGCATTAACACAGATGCACATGCACACACACAGAGTTTTTCATGTGGAGGCCTTCCTGCCTCTGATCCGCTCTTTCTAAGCACAGTTGGGGAATATTGATCAGTGCAAAAAAATGCATGTAGACAGCATATTTTTAGGTTTACTGTAGCACTGCAGTGCTGTGGTAGTGATGGAGACCTGTGCTGAATAAGCAGCTTTTGAGTTAATAGAGTTGAAATGATTTGATGATGTGGTTTTTATGACTTTTTCTCTCAACAAAATGAAATATAAAGATGAAAGGTGACAAAGTACATACTGAGTAAATGATAAAATAGAAAAATCAGAAAAGCACTTGCTAGTAGATGTACATTTTAAGAGAGATGACATTACTTGCTTACAAGACCTCTTAAAAAATGTTTTAGGCTGAAATGGGTTCTTCAACTTGTTTGGACAAATCAAAAAGCATGTCCTCGTTTCTATGACAGAAATGTCACAGTGCAATCCCGGAGGAGTTTGCACTCCTGGAGCCACAGTTGAAACATGTGTTCTACTGAGACGTAACCTCCAGGGACAGACACAGTGAGTTGGATCAAAAAGAGTCTATATTATGAAATGGTGGGTGGGGGATGAAGCATACTAACCGAGATGAAGCTATGCGAAAAGAAATACTCTGAGCTGGAGAGGAGGAGGGAGCTGTGATATCAACCTGAGGGAGGGACTGATGGCCCGAGGAGAGGCTGGCCTCCTTCACGCTGAGCTAACACCCACAGATTCCCCATCATCCCCTGCAGCGCAGGATCAAAATCAGCAGCAACGTCCTTCTTACCTTCTAGTCTTGTTCTCTCTTATCAGCATAAATCCTTTCCTCTCTTTCTCATAAGGCACATTTTTAAAAACCCAAACAGCAAAAAAAAGGAAACCTGTGATTTACAGAAGAAAAACAGAATCTCCTACAATACAATCCAGCCCCAGGACAGTTTGATATAAATGAGCGTTTAGTACTATTCCCTTTAGCAAGAAACAGTGACGAAAAATCGATTTTCTATTTCCAAAATGTGCAATGTCATTCCAATGCACCACTGCAAAGACCACAGATACTGAACGATGCCAAATGTCTCTACAACACCACAAAGATACATTTATCTTAATAAGCAAGACAGCAGTATAATCAATTTAAATTATATAATAATTACACAACAAAACTGCAACAAAAATGAGAGACAGAAGCAGAGGTCATGTTAAGAAATAGAACAATGTTTCTACAAAGGAACCTCAGCTGTACAGAGAAAATAAGATCCCCACTCCTGTCTTTTCTGGAGGCTTTGGTCTTATTAAACTCTCACCAAAGCTCATTTAAAAGGCAGGTCAATCAATCCTTTCTCACACACATGGGCAGACACACATATACACACAAAGTCCTTGGAAAATGTCCAATATGTTCATACATTAACTGTTCAGCCCGTCTCCCTGTTGCCATCTGTATTGATGAAACAACAGCAACAACAGGAAACCACAAGGAAATGCATCATTCAGGCTATTACCAGTGAAAAATGACTTTAAGATTATGCCTCCAGACTCCACCGAGAGACAATCGCGACTACATTATATGTGACAAATCTGATCACTGCTAGACGTTGAATGATTTTGTGTGTGTGTGTGTGTGTGTGTGTTCTGTACTGAATGTCCAATGCTCCCTCTGATCTGGTGACCTTTTGTACACCATTACCTGCTGTTAAAGGCCTGACCAGCGACCTGGAGAATTTATCCTCGAGGCTCATTTATCAAAACAGATCCACCTTGTTCCCCAGTTCCACCAGGATGTTGGTTTATTCTTATTTTATTGATGTATTCTCGCTGTATTTCAGATGGTAGCAAGAGTCCTGACGTCACCTTGTCAGGACTTATGAGCTAGCCGCTGTTCCTCAAGCTTCTATAACTCAATGTGATCTCTGTTACCAGTGTTTGAGGCCTCAGTATGCTTCAAACGAACCACATCTAAAAAGGCAAAAGTGTTAATACCTGTTAACAAAAAAGCCTGCCATGATAAAGAGGAGGGAGACATGTTAAAACAAACAAATGGCGCATGCTTTCCGACTCCACGAAGGCATTCATGGTGTTGCGCTCTGTTGTGCGCACAAAAAGTGATCAAGTGAGGAATGAAAGAAACTTGAGAGAGAGACGTTCAAGTCCTGCATACTTTCACACCCCTGCATATCTGGCCAATCATGCATACATGACGTGAGAATGATAGTGTCATTGTCTCTTTAAGAAAGTTACAAACGTCATCCAATTCCACCATCGAAAAAGACATTTTCGGATGCCGACAAGCAGACAAGCACTTCAACTGACAAAGTTAAAAGGACTAATTTGTTAGCATTCAGAAAACTCCAGTCCCCATGATGTTTTACTGTAGCATTTTATATGTCATTGTGACTGTTTCTTGACATTTAATCCACCAATTCTCTCTTCTAATGTGACCTTTCTCACTTTTCAGCTGTGATCTCTGCCGTCTAAAAGACATATTTTCTTTCCTCCCTGTTGCTGTCTGAACTACAGCCACTCTACTGTATGTCTGGTGGTGTTTAACCTGCGATGTTCTTGGGTTTGTGGAAAATGTTGTTCATTGAAATCTGGTAAAACAGACATACTAATAAATAGCAATATTAAACCCTTAAAAATGTACTATTCCCGTCTAGACAAACTGACCCAACTGCACATTCTGTTAAGTAAGGTTATGTTATAGAGCTACGGTTCTATATTTATATCCTGTTCTTATCTAACACCTTTAATGAAGTTGCACCTTCAGTCTCGTACTGCCGTGTAGTTATAATAAAGACATTCTAACCTTTTAACCAGCTTTCAGCACAGTGGTCGACTACTTTTCAGAGGAAGTTGGGGAAGAAAAACATTTCAGAGCAAAAAAAATGTTGTGACATGGTTCTCTCGTCTTTTTGTGTTTTCTGTTACAGAGGTGTATCTGCAGCCTGTGGCTCTCTTGATAAGAGCAGCATGACACAAGAAACGCAAACAACCACCTTGTTGCTCAGCTGTCTATTCGCCTCTGTGGTCTGCATTCAAACAGATAAAAAAAAAAAGAGAAGAGGTAGACAACCAACCTTTATGTCTACTATAGCTACAAATAAATACGCACAAGCACACATTTACACCCCCCTGACCTGCCCTCCCACATGCACAGACTCATAAAAGCACCAACCAACACAACACAGCAGATAATCACAGAACAAAGGGAGGCTCCAGTCAGCAGGCTTTCCCATTGATCAGCTATAGAAAGCAGCAGGGAGGGACGACAGTCAGCTTTGTTACACCAGGAAGAAATTAGAGCTCAATAGCAGGTACAGGATAGAAGTCAAACAGAAGTGGATGTCTGCCACTTCACTAGAAGGTAAAACTCTCCTTTCAGTTCAAATAAAAGATGAGCCTGGATCATTAAGCCTCTCTTTCCTGCTGGATTTGACATGAAGACAGTTACAGAATAAATGTAAACACAGGTGTTGTATAGATGTGTATGTAGCACCTGTGAGTGTTTTTCCCCCTCAATGCAACACACTCATTTCATAAACTGACAACAGAAAAATGAATTCTCGTGACAGATTCGCCTCCGGTTGTCTTCTGTTCCATTCGCTGCTCTGATCTCTCTGTTCTGGTTTGGCTCTTTCCCTGTGAGCTCAGTTCAACCCTGTTGGCCTTTTCTATTCAACAGTCTGCAGGCAGACCTGCTGGCAGCCGGGTCGAGGCTGTTTGTAAAGAAGTGCAGCATCAAGCATTCTGTCAGACACATCCCGGGCTGCGGGTCAGACTAACACACGAGGCACACTACAAACAAGAGCAGGCGTAGGAAAGAAAAGGAGGATTTATGAGAGGGGTCTGTGATGTATGCACATACAAATATATGAAGCATTCAAAACATAAAACAATTTCCCCCAAACGCATGACCTCGTCTGTCTTTCTCTGCTGCTCTCTCTCTCCTCCCAAATGCATTTCAAGGGTCCGCTCTGGTGCAAAGAGACGTCCAGAAAAACAGAAAAGCTACAGCTTTCATCACACAGCCAGCTTCACTCTCCAAAGATCAAAATGCTGCATAATGGAGGCTATTTGTGGGTGTGTTCAAGCATGGAAGTGCATGAAAATATGAAAGGGTGTGTACACAAGAGGTGCAACGCAATGTGTGTACACATGCGTGCAGAGACAGATATGTGTTTGATCATTCTGGTGCATTAAAGATTATTTTTAAAAAAGGTCACAAGTTACACTTTTGATTTTCTTTTATTTTCAGACGTATTCAATGTAGCTGAAAGAACATAAACATCAAAGTCCACGCCAACAGGAATTCAGCGGGAAAAGGCAAAAACAAAAGGTCACAAACTGCCCTCAATACCTAGCTTTTCATCAGTCCTTCACTTTCATAACACGTTCATTTCAACATGTAACATATTTTATATGTCTACACGTCATGGTTTGTCATGCCTGCAAAGTGTGATGGTAGCAGTCAGATTAAAAATAGCCATTAAAAAACATGTGGGCATGTTGTGAGAAGATGAAATAATTATATATCCCGGCTTATTAGATGGCAAAATCATTTTTTTTGACAACCTGGATCCTAAGTGGGCTGCATTTTTTTGACACATTGCTATTATCAATCTCACAGTCGGACCTTGGGACTACTGGCTAGAATCTAAACTGTTGAGAAGAAAGTGGGCTTATTTTTGATATGCCCTCTATTTAGTCTCCTCAAAGAACACATTAAAAACACATATTACATCCACTCCTTCTCCCTTATTGGAAAATACATAATCTATGAATATGCAAATATTGTTCACTTCAAAAGTTAGTTAACTAGAGACAAGATGTCTCCTACTTGGCTGAAAAATTCAATTCTCAGTGCACTGGAGGTTTCAGGTATCTACTGTACATCACACTTGTGTAAGTTGCATACTGGACCATGATTGGCTAGTTGTGGTGTCATCATGCTCAAACTCAAATTTAAGACAAGCACAGAGAAACTTTCCTCCCTCACCAGATGAACAGGAAAACAGCCTTCTGGTGTCAAACTCTGCACATACATCATTCAGACATCCAAGCAAAGAAACAATAAGCAAAACACATTTCTGTGTGGAGGGGGACTTAAATGTGTTCAGATCTTCCACAGCAATACAACCCCAACACTTATCTTTTTTTGTTGTATTTTACCGACAATATGTGGTGGACGGAGAATAAAAAGATTGGAGAGAAAGAAGGGATGACACGTAACTTAAAAAGGGACTTGAATCGTTTAACACGGCGCGTTACAGGAAAAGCTCAGATCATCCTGTTCCCAAAAATATCTAATACGGTACAAGTGGACGGAGGAACGAGATGAGGCAGAAAGTCTGGATGAGACGCCAGGATGTAACAGCAAAGCACATCTAAGAGGGGAATTAAGTGAAGTTGACAACTTGAAATATTAGAGCCTCTCTGGAACACTGGTGATCCTCTGTGTGTGTGTGTGTGTGTGTGTGTGTGAGTGTGTGTGTGGTCCAGGTATTCCTCACATTGTGGGGATGTAAGTCTGTTTACACAGCCATGTTGTGGAGACTTGCCTCCATTATGGGGACAAAAAGCAAGTCCCCTTAACGTAAATCATGAATTTTAGGGTGAATCATTAATTTTAAAGGTTAGTTCAGGGTTATATTAAGGTCATTAGTCATGTGGTGGTTATGGTTAAGGTTAGGATAAGTCTCGAGGAAATGAATGTAAGTCGATGTAAAGTCCTCTGAAGTGATGGAAACATGACTGTGTGTGTGTGTGTGTGTGTGTGTGTGTGTGTGTGTGTGTGTGTGTGTGTTATCACTGATTACCACGGAGGCTCTGCATCCTAACTGCCTAAGATTTCCTCTTTCCTTCCTCAAAAAAAAAAAAATCCTCTTTGAAAAATGCTCAGGGGCAGGATGCACTGGAGGGTCCTCAGAGTAATGAGTAGCAGCAGGCTGAGTGCATACTTACTTATTATGGAAAGGTGCAGCAGGAAAGTGAATTACAACTGTTCAGTGACACCTCGGTACAGGCTGAACGCTAAAACTACATGACATCATCACACCACATAGGCCTGCTTTAAGCACAAGAGTAAGGTCACTGAAGAGATGTTAAAAACCTCTGACAAGTCAAGTAAAAATGAAATTAAACACAAGTCTGATGATTGATGGGAGTCCATCTAATTAGCTGATCAATATGAGATTTAAGGCAGGCCGGTCCGGCCGTGAGCGGTTTGGTCTGAGAGCAGGCGTGCTGACCACGCTCTCCATTTAATCTAAACTGACGAGAGATGAGTAAACGGGCTCAAGAGCCACGTCCTCCGCTGACAGCTGGGAATAAACGGCTGCATCAAAACAACAAACAGCAGAGTGGAGCTCAGTGTCGAGTCCCGCAATGATGCTTTTTGTTGCACTGTTTGCAGCATCAAACATAAAGATCCTGTGGCTTCTAGACAAACTCATGACTTGGTTACATAATGTGACTTAAATATGGTCACAATAACAAGCTTTTTTCTCCACCTGGTGTCATATGAGAGGAGGATTTCTTCTTTTTTTCCCCCTCTGTGATTGCTTAGGATCAGTTCACTTAAAATACAGAATAAATAAACACATTTGTTGAATATACCTTTTGTGTCTAGCCGTGAAAATAGTTTTGGTTTTGTTGACCCAGGTTTTGAGATATCTGACCCTAAACAGAGTTGTTGCGTTTGTTTACGTTGATTAATGTCATTTTTAACTGCTGTGAGCACCACAATGTTCCAACCCCTTCCACTGTATTGAGTGTTGAAGCAGGAATCTCAGAGATGAATATCTGGAAATAAAACCAAAAATATCTGCCTTTGCTGAATACCACTGAAGGTAAGTGAGAATTTTGGTTGAACTGACCCTTTAATGATTCTTTGCACCCTCATAAATGTTCTATGGAGGTCTGACTGACCTCAGTGTGGATTTTGACACAGAACTGAGCTGAATTATTAATACAATAGCTCTTTACACACATGCTGTACTGTCAAAATCATGTATTTGTTCTGATTGTGACAGCTTTTACTTAAGATTAGCAACTAACGTGTTGTATTTGTTCACATTTCAAACTGCAGCAGGTCTGCATTTTATTAGCTGCATCAAAACTAACAAGAACACAGCAGCAAGTTCCTTATTACTGCGAGGAAAACAGCCTCAAGTTCAATGAGTGACACCAAATGGTCATAAATTAATTTAAATAGAAATCAATGTGCGTCTTGATTCAATAATATGCTAATCCACGCTAATATTTGATCGCTTAGCAACATGTATTTTAGTTGTCATGGCATTTAAATTGAACACTCCTTTTAACAAATATTTGTTGGCTAATTATTCACTACATTATATTACATGGTGTTTATTTTTGGTCCTAAAACAATCATTATAATAAAGCTAAATAAAATGTAGTAAAATCATCCAAAAAGCAAAGCAAATTAAAAGCTTCATGCTCATTTGACATTGGAGTGGAAGGGCTGATATTCACCGTGGAGGAAGAGAACGGCTACCAATTACATGTAACACTTCTCCTCTCTGCTCACTTTGATGTTATGAGTCATGAGCGACACCAAAGGCAAGACACTCTGATAGTCCCTCAGTATGCCAGACAAAAACCACGTCAGGATCCAGTTTATTCATATTAAAACAGATAGAAAGCCTTTTATCAAAACGATGACGATTTCCAAACCTGCACTGCAGACGGCACTTTGAAGTATGAGTGAGTGAGTGAGTGAGTGAGTGAGTGAGTGTGCGCACACGTGTGTCTTAAGACCTGTTGCCAGGATACTATGTTAGCCTAATAAGGCAGTTAATTAATGATGATTCACTCCTTTTGATGGCTTTACATATCCACATATTGTTAAAGTGTTGCTGCAGAAAACAGAACCAAGCAACTAAACAAACAAACATTTAGATTACTTGTCTTCCTCTATTTAAAAAAAAAAAAAAAAAAAAAAAAAAAAAACAGCTCTGTATTCCTCATTAAGACTAAATGAGAAAAAGCATATGCAAACATTTATTATGACAAACCTTTAGTGCAGCAACAGCTTTTCCTGCAACAGATCAGATACGTTCAAATCCAAAACCTTCACGCTAAAAAATCACCAGCGCTTTACTCAATAAAAACAAACTGCTTTCGTTAGTTTTGCAGGTATTTGATCATAAACCAAAAATAAAACTTCATTTGAGTACCATGAACATCTGTGCAGAATTTTGAGCCAATGCATCTTGTGGATGTTGAGATATTTCACTGGATAATTGAAAACACTGGATAAAAAGTCAGGTGATTTGTGGGCCACGAATGTCTGCACTAAAACTTTATTCCAACATGAAACTTTGTCCTACTTGCACACACACACACACACAAAGACACAGAGAGCCTCCCACTATGCCACAACAGCCCACTGCAAAACACTTTGTCACCTTCTATTGAAACACACACACACACACACACACACACACACAAACACATGAATGCCAGGGCAGATTAGTGCAGAATTTGCTGACGCTCGGTGCTTGAATACAGCAGAGGAAGCTGCCTCACAACAAACACTAAGAATACTATCTTAAGCTGCCTTTGTTATGGAACAGTCTGTAGATATGGGATGTTGGAGTGTTACTTTTAGAGAAGCTGGTACACAATATATCATCACTCCTCTTCTTCCACAAAGCCAGGAGAGCGGGGGAGGGAAAAAAAAACAAAAACAGAAGACACAGTAAATCCTTCTCTGGATCTTTTTAGGAGAGGAGAGGAGGAGAGGAGTCTTCTGGGACAATAAAAACTGATATACAAAGACAAATAGCATCAAAATCTACTTTCAATTTGTAAATGATGCAAGCAATAACTCCTTTTGATGTATTTACATATCCACACATTTTGTCTCAAGTGTTTTTAATTCTCTGTGACAGAAAATGAGAGAGGAAAGGAGAGGCAGTTTGTACGTTCGTGTATGTGTGTGTTTGGACGCTTGGAACCCTTCCGAGCTTAATTCATGGAGATGAGGTGGACCGTAATTTGTTCTGCATGTCAGCCGCTGACAGCTGCAGCGGCCCTTTGGCTGGCTCGGCCACGTCGTTTCATTTATTGGCCAAACCTAGCAGTGCGGCGTGATTCACAGCCAACGGCATGCAGGTAAACCTGCTGGCAATCAGTGCTGGACGGAGCAAAGAAAGGCGACTGTATGCCGGGCCTCGTGCAAGTCTGAAGCCTCAGAGTCTGCACCGCTCATGGTTAGAGCTCTGCGTCATCTTTTGTCACCTAAATTACATCTACAGGAAGTGACTGTGGCTGGCTGCCTTGTCTGCTGAGCTAAAGAGTTACAGCAGGGGTGTGGGATGATTACAAGCTTCTTGTTGGGTGCGAGCAAGACGTTTGTAGGATTAGTCTCTGTTGGCCAGGCAAGTGTGTGTGTTAGTGTGAGTGATATACTGTCAAACACACGACTCAGAACATCAAAGCTGCAAGAAATATTTTTGTTCAGTGTGTGTAAAAATCAGGATGAGGGAGACTGAACCGTTATGCACTGAGGTTGTTAGGTGGGATACATTTTTCAGAGTGTGTGTGTGTGTATATAGGAGGAGGAGAGACAGCTCAGCAGTGATTGCCTTCTCTCGCCGCGACCATGATGAAATCCCACAATAGCAGTCATCACGCAGAGATCCTTAATGACATCCCACAGTGACCACACACAAACTTAACATAGAATTGCAAGGCTGTGGATTTGTCTTATGTACAACACAGTTTTCTAATCAAATCGGCTGCTAGACACGTCTTTCCAATAACCACAGATGCTGCATTTCCTGCTATTATGCGTTGACAATTCAGACCCAACTCCAGGTGTCAGAGTGCTGAAAAATATATATTTTCTAACCTTATTGCCTATTGATTGTAAGTAAATTAAATCGGTGGAAGCTGCCTTTTTGTTTGACTTTGTGCTCATACTGTGAATAAAAGCCTTGTTGTAAATTTGGAAAGAAAGAAAGTAATTCAGAGAAGTGTGGGGGGATTTTAGAGCTTTCAGCTTTACAAAGAATGACTTCCACTGTCTGATTGCTTGCGGGCAAACGACTCAACACCAGAGTCTCCGGATGGAGAGCTGGTCTCAACCACATTATCTGGGTTTTGGCGCCACTGTGGCCGATGGTTCTTGCTGCTGCCGATCACTTTGTTTTCAGTACCTGACTCAGACTTGATTCAAGTACCAAACCTCTGCTGGATTACATCATTGACCTCCGAATTATCCTACACTACTTTTAACCCCAAAACAGTCTTCCTCTCATGTGCCTTGTCAGAGGATATCATCCCAAGCTGTACATTTTTGAGCAAACATAGCTGCAAAGCAGTAAAACAGGCTATTAAAAGATGTTTCCCCACATGTGTTGGTGTCAGGACACAAAGTTGCAGGTTTTGGTGCACAAAAGGTAACAGAAGGTAAGATGAACGCAGCACAACAGGTCTGAAACACAGAAGCTTGTCCAATCAGCCTCAGGCTAATCATGTATGACCTTTGAACTTTGACCCCTGTGGTTCCTTAATATGCCCTTGTAACTGTGCACTCCCACACATACAGGCACTAACACATGCCCTTTCTCTGTCTCTCTCTCTCAAACACACACACACACACACACACACACACACACACACACACACACACACACACACACACACACACACACACACACTGTCCTCCCCTCCTCCCTCACCCCTGCACTCTGCCCCAGTGCCTCTATAATTAATGGACCAGCCCTGCTCGGGGTATCTGGCAGGAAATCAAGGAAGTGCGCATTCATAAATATTTACAGAAACAACCATGAAAGTTTCACATGTAGAAAAACACAGCGTCTCAATGTCGATTCTCCCCAAACATATCCTACTGTTCACAGAAGAAGAAGCACAGTATAGTATTTAAAAATACACCCCTCCTCTTTCTCCATCTTGTGTGTGTGTGTGTGTGTTATCACCGATTACCACAGAGGCTCTGCATCCTAACTGCTTGAGATTTTCTCTTCCTTCCTCAAATAAATGCTCTTTTTTTCATGGCAGCGTCAAGCCAATTAGTTGAGCTCTGCTTCCTGAGATGAAAAGGACATGACTGGACATCTTTGAATCTCTAAAATCACTGGATGAACTAACCAACAGTAAAATGTGGATATAGGGTATTAAAAGTATAGGTTGATAGGTCATATTTTATAGCAATTTTTGTCTTTTATCTACATTGAATAGCCTATAAGACCAATATACAGACATAATATTCATATAATTTCAAAGGTTTTAGGGTTAATACTAAGAAATAATGTTTCCATCATATTCCCATTGATACTTAAGTGTATTATGATTTCATAATTAGGTTGCTACAAGGTTTTTCTTTTAAGCTGAAAACCTCATTAATTCATGCCACCAAACACAAGCAGCACTGTGTGATTGATGTACTCACAGAGAAACCTGCCCAGAAGGGGCAGGAGTGCCGGACCCTGGGTGACGTGGTGAGAGCCAGAGCCGCGAAGCTGACGGCCAGGATGAGACTCCCCAGGACCATTTGAGAGACCCCCAGGGCCAGCATGATCCGGGTTCGGGTCCGGTACTCCCTCAGTCGAGACAGGCTGCGGGACAGCGACGCCGGGCTCAGGGACCCCGGGCCGCCCATACCGCTGCTGCCGCCGCGGGGCAGCGCGTTCACCGGCATTGTCACTCAAGGGTAGCCTACCAAATGTAGCTGTGTCCAAAGAGGGACAATAACATCCAAAAAGAAAAGAAAAAAAAAGCAGAATCTGCGTGTTTGAGCCTGCGATGTGATGGTAAACGGTGTAACTCGAGGTCAGTGTCCGATGTGGATGATCTCCATCAATTAAGACGCTCTCCAATTAGAGATGCGCTGCAGTGGATGGGAGGAGAAAGGTGAGAAGAGAGTGGACTGGACGAGACACCAGATGTTTACCATAACAGACGCAGCAAGCGTGCAAATTTTCAAGTCCATATATACCAAATTAACCGCCTGACTTCTCTTTGACTGTTCCGGCAAACAACCCATTCCTCAAAAGTCAGCGCGTAAAAAAGGCAAAAACCCCAAAACGTATCATCCTGCTGTCAACCAGCCTTGCACCATTGTCACGCTGTCATGCTCGCCTCTGCAGGCACCCCAACAACTCAAAGAGAGAGATGAAGCCTGGATAAGACGCGTGAATCAAAAAAGGTGAGAGACGCAGCAACAACAACAACAAAAAACCGTCCAAATGGCTGAAAATCAGGCAGAATCTTGCGGGTTTTTTTGAGGGGGGGTGGTGGTTGTTTGAATATCCGCAGTTGTGAAGGAGCAGCAGCGCTTCTTCTGCGAAGCACCAGCCGTGTTTTTTCACAGACGACAGCAAATCTCACAGCCAGGACAGGAGATGCACACTGCGTATTGGAGATGTGCCACTCTGCGCGACTGCATGGCGGCGAGCTGCGCGCAGTAGTGTTTTACTACGATAGTGAAGGAGGGGAGGTGGGCTCTTTACTATCAGGCAACATCAGAGGAGCTGCTCGTGATTTGTTACCACTGCTGACGATGCAGAGCTGGAGGAAAACGTGGTAGAATTTCGACGGACATCATAAGGATGAAGTGTTATTTTTCAGGAAAGAGTGCGCAATTACGGTTTAAGCTCCTTATTCATACATTTTTTACCATTACTGTATAAAATCTACTGAGCAAAAACATTAAAACGAGTAAGATTTAAGTTCACGTGAGTTTACCTTTTATAAATCAAACTTGTATATGACCTCATCTGCAGCCGCAGTCTCTTGCAAACGCCGCATCAGGACATTTTCGCCTGCATTGTCATTGAACATTGGCTCTGTATCATCTGGCCGTCACGCACTGAAATTAAGTCCATATAGGTAACAGGCGTCATAATGCGACACACCTGGTGAAGATGTTTCCTGAGAGCTGCAAATAATCACACAGGCTGCACGTTATTAAGTAATTAGTGCTCATTCAAAAATGTCCCCGAAAGCCCCTATATTGTATAGTATATAGTATAGGTTCACAGCCCTGAATCAAAGTCTGCTTGTGACGTTTAATTAATTTCAGGTTATGGTAATGAGTTATGAGCAGTTTAACCAAAGAGGAATTAATTTAAATTAAATTATTTCTGCAAGTCTGCAAGAGGTGAAAGAATCCAGTATTCCTCAAGAAAGAAGACAGAAGTCAGAAAAAAATAAACGTGTTCTTTCTTTCCTTCCAATCAGCTTGTGACCCTTCAGATTTATCTTGACCTTCATTTGTGGGATCCTCACTGTTTTAGCTTATATAAGGTTCCTTTACCTGTTTTTTTCCAGCTAAAATAGACACTGACTTTCTGTTGCACTCATTTAAAAAAAGAATACATTCAGGAATACTTAGTAAATTATACTGTATTATGGTGATTCTCTTTTGGGAAAAAGTGTTAGCAGAGAAAGTCAAATAGTGCTGAATGACTGAAGTATTTCTGACCTTGTGCAGCTCTCATTCAGAGCTCATCTGCGCCACCTGGCTGCGGCACCTGGTCCATGGTTTCCCCTTATAGAAATGATGTTTGCAGCCAAACAGCACAACCAAAAGTAAAACTGAAACAAGTAACTGAATAGTTGAATGACAGAAAATTAATCAGCAAAAATGTTGATAGTGAATAATTGCCTTTCAGCAAAAATGCGAAACGGTTCCAGCTCCTCAAATGTGATGATTTGCTGCTTTACTTTGTTGTATGTGATAGTAAACTGAGTATCTTTGAGTTTTTGACTGTTGGTCGCATAAAACAATACATTCGAGTTAACTCTGACACATTTCAATAAGCATTTTTCACTATTTCCTGACATTTCATAGAAGAAAAAAATAATTTAGAAATTGAATAGCAGATTATCTGATAATGAAAATAATCAGTCATTGCAGCCCAAGTAAAATGATATATAAATGAACGATAGAAAGCCAAATATAACTAACTGAAATACAAATCAACTAAGCTCCTTATTTTAGAAAAAGATAAATCAAAACAAATTTCACTCTGTATGAAAAAAAGAGACTTCTTCACAGTGACGCTCTTTACTTTAAAAATGATTTTATTTATTAATACAGTGGTATACTTAAAATTGTGTTGCAGAGGAGAAAAAAAAAAAGTCAGCCACACGTGAAGAGCTAATATCCAATTAAAGCCGTGTTATATCTAAAAATAAAATGGTACTGGTGTGCCATACATAATATATTGTCTATTAGTACAAAAATACATTTAAGGGCACACAATACAGCATCCAGTATCACAAATTGGTGAGGGGGACACTTTGAGAGCACACCCTTTTAAAAGAACATGTTTTAAATGTATTTTAGCCCAAGCACTTTCCTGATCCTTAAATAACCACAAAAAGACCTTTTTTTTTTTGTGACCGTAATTGAGTTTGAACATATTTGTAGAAAAGGTGTGATGAATTATTGTCAGGTTACAAGTTCCAAGGCTCGAGGGTATATCCAGAATACAAAGATAACCACGTTCACTTTCTTCCACTTTTTAAAACATGTTTTCTCTAAGTTTTATACAAAAAAGAAAGACTTACAAAAAGTTCATTTACAAACAAAAGAACCAAGGCAATATGCTAGCTTTATTTACAGCCACTTCTTTTCTGTTTTTTTTTTTTTTTTTTTTAAAGTAATGCATAGCAGATAAAAGAAGAGCATACCTTTGTTATCCTTTATCAACCGTTATTGTGTGCTAAACCCAAGTTCATTTATACAGTGGGTTCACAAAAAAAATGGCAAAACAAAATGACATTATACCATAATTTATCATAACTTATTTTTTTTTCTTAATGAAAAGTGAATAATCTGCAGATAAGGCATCGCTGCTTATTTGTGTGTGAGTGCAAGAGTGCACAGAGAGAGACAGAAAGAAAAAGAGAGAGAGAGAGAGAGAGAGAGAGAGAGAAGTAGAGAAAGAAAGAGAGAAACTGAGATGTGAAAGAAGGAACTGAGGAGGCTACTGGACCTGAGTAAAGAACATGCATAGATCTCCCTCAGGCTGGAAGGAGAGATGTGGTACTCGATAAGAAATCAAGCTACGAGATATTACTGTAAGAAAAGCAAGGAAGGAAGAAGTTTAAGGAAGAACGATTCTACAAGTGCGCTGCTTGGGTTCATGTCCAGCTGATGTTTCCTTCAACAGATACTTGCAAATGTCACCGTCATCTGTCTCAAACCTTCATTAATAAGTGGAGAAAAAAAAAACGTGGAGATACATATTTATATTCAGTCACCTGAACTGAAAAATAACATGTTGACTTCATAAATTTTTAGTAAATTTTCTCTATACTACTATATATACTGTATGCATATATAGCATAAATATACCGACACAGGTTTTTTAAAAGTATGTACACTGGTTGCACAACTTCAAAAACCATCCATCCATTTATATTCATGTCAAAATCACATTAAACATCGCCTTATATAGAGTGTAAATCCTCAGTGGCATGGGGCATGCATCAATGGTTTCATTTCACATCAAAACTTCAATATTTGGGGGGAGGTGGTGGTGGTGTGGGGGGGGTGGTAAGTTTGCAACGATCATCAGTGTCTCTCCTTCATCCATGGGCGCAGTAAACAGCACTGACTGGATCTTCTTCATACTCCATTAGTGAGGTGTGTATGGTTTGTTTGGAGTGCATCAGTCAGTGTGTGTGTTTGTGTGTGTGTGTGTTTGTTTGTGTGTTTATGTGTGTCCATCCCTCGGCATTTTATCCCATGGATCCAACATTCAGTAACATCACACCTGCTGGCCCGTCTTTAAAAGTGGTCGATGAGCACAGAAACACAGTTGGCTCCCACCAGGTAGTTGGGGTCGCCGGGGAGAGACTTGTTCTGCCAACTTTTTGGGTCACCTGAGGACAAACAGACATGATGATTTTTATATTAAAATTTGAGTCATTTATCTTATAAGCACTGTTCACTTGACCACAAAATCTGTTGCACTACAAAGTCACATTTTAAAACAACAAATCACTACAAAACTTAGAAACCTACTGTCTTCAAGCCATGTTAAGTGATATTGCACGGCCTATATCCAAGCACTGTTATACAGGAGACTAGTAAAAAGCTATTTCATATTTTTATTGAATGTCTTGTTGACTGTAAATTAAACCTCAGTCACTGTTAGGTCTGAGTGTAATTACAATTATAAATGTACAGGTCTGTGCCAAGAGGAAAGTTCCAGTAATCAATCAGAGGGAGCAGAGCCAGCCTGGCAGAGGTCCATCGATACAGCACAGACTAACTGTACATGTGACAATGTAACTGCAGCCTCCTCGTTTAAGGCTGTAAGTCTTTAAACTGGCGATGTTGAGCTCAGGCTGGAAGAGCTAAACGTCAATATAACAAGAGGATTATCTTCTGTTTAGGTATGACAAATAAAAAGGAAGAAGGGGAAAGTCGCAGAGTGGTAACTCTGATAAAATTCTCCATTTCAAGTTCTAAAGGTTGATGTTTCGTCACGCCGCCGACTTCAGGGAGGAAATAGTTGATTTACCCCGAGGAAGGCTGTGTGTCGGAACAGTTTGAAATAAAGACATGCATGTAGATACGAGTGTGTGGCGTTCTCCCTTTTTGAAGTCTGCCTGAGAACCAGCACCTCACTGGAAAAGCTGCGTTTTCTTTCAGTTCCTCACGTGTACTGAAAACACGTCAAGTTGTTGTAACAGGAAATTAAAGCGGAGCTATAAGTTAAATTTGGCTTTTTAAAATATTTCAGGAATCATCCAAAGGGAAATCTGATTCAGTAATATACTCAAACAACATATCACAATATTAAAAAGAATCCCAGAATGTGATAACAATGACGTTAAAGTTACTCTGTGGAGTTTTACATTGAACATTAATGTTCTTTTTTGTGTGTATTCTTGGGCTGCAACTAAAGACTATCTTCATCATCATCAATCTGCCCTTTTTTTTCCCCTCAATCAGTTGTTTCGTTTAGAAAATAGAGAACAATTACAATTTCAAGGTAGCCAAGAGAAGTGGCTCTGGAAAATTTCCAGTAAATCGACCTTGTGCTGAGAATTTTATGTCAAACTACTTTTTCCACTGATGAACCTTCAAGCTCATTTTTCAAAATCCAATTTTTTTGAATCCAAAACCTGAAAGTGTCACTGAAACCTGCATTGTTTACACAGACTAGCAGTCTTCTTCTTCCCTGCCTTTTATTGGTGCACTGCTGAGTGTCTTGGTACGTTATTACTACCAGATAATCAGTAAAATAGTGTGAAACCGTCAGCACGAATGTGTATTGAGTTACCCGCATGCCTCCTAGTGTGAGTGCTAGTAGAGCAAAACAAAGACCTGCTCATCAAAACATTGCTCCACAGCTCCATTAGTGGTCAAAAACTCCACAGGGTACCTTTAAATAATAAATATCTTATGTGGCCAAACCTTAAAGAACAAGACATTCAGTAATTTGACACTAATATACTTTGTCTTTGTCTTTATACACAATATAAAACACTGACACATAAACCGTATCACAGTGCTTCTGATTTCAGCCTATATGTACGTTAACACAAATCTACACATAGTTTACTACATAGTTTAGATAGAAGAGAGGTCAGTAAGATGCAGAGAGTTGTAAAGGAGGGGGAAAAGAGAAGAAGGGAAGCAAAGTGAGAAGAAAAAACCCGCAGAAGGGACAGGAGGAGGCCGGAGAGTGGCCTTGCTTCACAATAAGAGGATTACGACACAGCCCGATAATCCTCCCACAATTCAGCGGGACAACGGAGCGAGCTGACATCTCATTCAGCCCTCCAAGTCTCATCCTTAAAATGAGGCTAATTAACAGCTAATCCTGACCACTGCCAAAATTACCACTGTTTTTGAAGACAGGGTGTGAGGAGGACAGTGTTAAGAAAAGGGAAAGGAGAAATAAATTACTTTCTTCTGTTCTGCTTTTCTCTTTCTTTGCCAGAGTTTAGCTTATATATATGAGCCTGGAGGATTGCTCAAATGTTACAGTTTGTTGGCTCAATTACATTTATGATTAAATATTAAGTAATTCTTGTGTTTCTTGATTGTAATTTTTATTAACATGATTTGTAGAGCATTCTCTCTTTATCTGATATACATCTGAATGTTCCTCAGTGTTGTGCTTTGTGGTTTCACTTGATAATACTTGAAATATTTCTTTATGTTCCTGGTAAGTCAAGTGTCAGAAACAGCAGTTGAGAGGTTATGTTATTACAGTTGAGTTTTCTGGACTATAAGGCCAAACATGGTGAGCAAATGATTGAAGTGTACTCAGAAAAAAAATTGAGTTATAGTTATTTGAAGAGATTTGCCTGAATCCTCATCTCCTGCAGCCACTGAGAGCTGCGCCTGGTTTTTCTATTTGCATACTTCTGCTTCCCTTTGAACAAACCAAGGCTAGTCTGAAAGACGAATGAAAGAAAACAAATCTTCTTGCCTGTCTTCTAACCTGAAAGCTACTTTCAAATAAGAAAAAAAAAGGGAAAACAAAGCTAAATTTAGCTGTAGTTTGACTCGGATACAAGACGTCTTTTTATAACTTTTCTTTTTTTTTTTGCAGGATAATGACGAGCATTATTGGTGATGACAGTGTCCCAATTTGTGGAGGATCTGTAAAAGCTGTTCTTCAGGTCAGGATTTGGGTGGCTATGTGAGAAAAATCAGAGCAACATGCATTATCATAAATAACCTGATGAAATTAAATCCTTGTACAGCCAAGCATCTGATGCATGCATGTTAAATGAAATCAGAGAAAGCTGTTAAGGTGATTTAAGGTGAAAAACAAGAGAAAAATACGGTGATTTCAGCATGTAAAACAATGAGAAGGGACTTTGATCTGAACACAAAATAAAGAAAAATAGTGATACAGCAGATGAGTGACAGAGTGGGTGAGTGAACTAGTGTAAATGATGATGAAAATGAATCAACCCAAAGCCATAATTATAAAATAAAGACAGATTTCCCCCCCCAGACTGATTCTCAGACTTAAAATAACCACTTCCAATTTTTGTCAACAGATTTTTGAATAAGTAGAGAATCAGAACTAGGGGTTAAAAACTGATTTAAACAGTGACCCGCAACCCTCAAATTGTCACACAGCCAGCCCAAACGACCCCAGAAGAACAGAGAGAGCACAGCATACCCGACGAGGAGTCGGAGGATTTTAGAGCAAAAGACCAACCATCAGGGGTCATTGACGCACAGTGAGGTAAGCGTAGCTCCACAGGCTTCAAAAACTTGAGGCCATGAGGTCCACACATCACCAGCGGGCTGAGCAGGGTCTCTCCTGAAAACACAAACGCAGAACATATAAAGAGATGACGACTGAATCCAGGATGTTAAAATCATACACACACACTCTCCCTGTAGTAGGTGTTGACGGGCTGTGATGGGGAATAGCATTGAACTGTAGCTGGGGATTAGATTCTTTGTGGGCCCACACATGCTAAAAATGTATACACTCATATAACAGAATGACAGTTTGGTCTAGAGTTTAAGACCATCTTATTATCATTGTGTTTGATTGCCAAGACTCGTTATGATCAGACAGTGGGGGGCTCCACTGTGGTCTTAGCTGTCACTCTAACAGAAAGATGAAACTCTATGGTGCATAGCAAGAGCAACTGAGACTGACTGTAATGCAGCCTACAGATGACAACGCAGGTGGAATAAACTGATGCAGATTTAATGAAAAATCCTACTTATAATGTAAGAAAGGGGGTTGTAACTAGCGAACATGGCAGCCCTGAATAGGTGCGGCTTGAGGATAAAATAACACAACAGCATTAAAAGCTACACAGATTTTTTTAGAAGCAGATTTTGTGCACTCTTCACAGAGCGAGCGACAGCAGGTGCTCAGGGAGACCTCTCGTAGATATGTGAAGTACCGACACATGAAGTACACAGAGTACTTTACACTGTTTTCTAGTTCTAAATGTAAAATACATGTTTAAGAAGTCACTAGTGGATTACCACAGCTGACTAATTAAGGATTCATATATGATTCATAACATTTTGCCCCAGAACCCAATAAATAAATCAATATTTAAATAAACTGTTTCATAATAAGCAGAATCAGCTGCATCAGCAATCTACTATCATCCATCAGCACAACCTGGCTTTGGATCCAGCATATACAGAGACTATTGTGAAACAGAATCTAAAAGAATGAAAGTGCATTTGGCTTCAATAAACATCTAGTGATTTAGATGTGAAGTAAGAAATCATCCCTCCGTGTTTGACATGTTACCTTTCTCCTTGTCGAGTGGCGGCAGGATGCTGTTGTCTCGGCAGACCTTGAAGTAGATCTCCTGCTCCACGCCGTCAGGGATGGCTCCCTGTGGGATAATGATGCTAACGCCTGTCTCAATGGAGCTCAGGACGCCACCGTTACTGTTGAAGATACCCCGAGCGGTTGCAACCACTGTGTGGCCCTCATCTTCATCATCGTCATCGTCCAGGGCACTGGGGCTGGAAGATAGAAACCTTCAGTATCACGCTCACAAATTCAACAGGAGACCTTGAGTTTAATCTCTGATCGGCCTGAGTTTGTTACCTCACAGGGATGGCCTTGGGCACAGCGTTGATGTTATTGTGCTGGTATTTGGAGCGGTGGTCCATAGTGCGTGTGAAAGTGTCCAGGCCGCTGTCGGGGTCTGTGTTCTGGGGCTGTGGGGGTATCTGAGGCTTCACCGGGCTGGTACGACCCTGATCCAAACAAAAGACGTGTGGTGTTTTCAGTTATCTTAGATCGATTTGAGCTCAGTGATATGTAATTTCAAGAGGGACAAAGTTAAATAAACAAGGAAGAACAACACATGAAATCAATAATTGAACCTGAACCAACTGAAATGTTTTTATTTTCACAGTATTTACATATGGCAATTCAAAATGTGACCTTTTTCAAAACTATCTTATGTTGATTTAGGTTTTTCACTTAGCATCAGATTGGGGGCTGCAGTAACACTAATACAGTAGCATTAACCTCAACAATTCAGATTATTATTATTATATTTATTATCTTTCTGTATTTATTCATATAATAATCTACTTAATAGTGTTTGGTGCCCACAGAATTCAATAATCAAGCTCCAACTGTACCATTGTTCATCTGAGTAAAATGACCGCTGGCTGAAAGCTGCTTACCTTTGGAGCGATTTCTGGTTTGTCATTGGGCAGAAGGTTGTGGTTGAATTTAGGACTGTCGAACTTGCGCTCAAAAGGCCTGGCAGAGGTGGTGTAGGGCTTGGGCACATAGCGGTTGTAGCTGGATGCTGGTGGAGCCCCGGTGCTAGTGACAGTTTTTGGAGGCTGTTCACTAGTGCCATTAACCGGAGACTTCTCTGGGAAACTTTTGTGAGGCAGGAAATTGGTCTGAACTGTGTCCTCTCGGGCGGGAGGCTTGGCTGTGGGGTAGTCATAAAGGTTAGTTTAATAGTGTTTACATGTGTGTAGGAAAGCAGCAGACTGTGTCTGTCAGCACACACAGCATGATACAGTAAAGGGAAGCATCTTCGTGTGCATCTTGTATTAAAGATGAAATCTTGTCGGTAAGAAATTGAATTTTACCTTCAGGTGAGGGTTTGGGCAGTGTGGCTGGTGGCAGAGAAGGCGTCACCTGGGAAACTGGCTCATATCTTTTCTCCACTGGACTTGGTTTCTCCACAGACTCTGACCTGTAGCACAAGAGCAAAATCATTTAACATTACATTAAGATTTGTGATAAAAACTTACTAAAATATAAATATAACGAAGGATATTAAAAAATATATTAAAGGAAAGTTGTTGCATCTATAGAATATAAGGAGGAAGAACTGAAGACATTTCATAAAAATGTAGTACATCATATTCACAATGCTTATAAATGGGACTGAGCATTACCTGGGGTAGCTGTGGGTTGTTTGTGCTTGTGGTTGGGGTTTGTTGGGGCCAGCCTGGAGCCTGTCGAAGTAAGAGAGCTGTTTCCTGTAGAAGTCCTCGTCCTCATCAGGGTCATAATGGTTGGAACGCACAATGTCATCAGCTACTTTGGACTGAGGCTTCTGAGGCTCTGGGGCTCTGGGTTGGAGTTAATCAGGCATCAGGGAGGAGATGGTGAAAGCAGAACAAGAGAAGAAATTATGTAGATGAAGTTTATAATAAACAAATAGCCACAATGAAGGTGCTTCAGCAAATTGCTCAATGGTATGAAATTGAAATTGACTGATTACATACTTTGATTCTGATATTACTCCGAAATATCACAGTGACTGAAAAAAAAGTAGAAACAGCGTAACCTTTGGCTTACCTAAAGGTTTTCTCTTGATCCAGGTTGCTCAGAGAATTAGCTTTGGGGATTACTCCTCCTGCTTTCAAGGGTAAATCAGCAGCCTGTAGTAACAACAGCAATGGACCTTGTCAGTAGAGTAAAAATGATAAATGCTCTCGTTCTAATGTGCTCATCATGTCTTTAATGTGGCTGAGTGGGTGAAAAACAAATATACAAGTTAGGTGCACTAGAAACTACTGTAACTGCATCGGCTGCTTTGGCATTATTCAACATACATTATAAATATCTGCAAAGCCAAAGAGTTTACCCTGTTCCCAGATGAATCCCCTGCATCTCTGGCTCGGTCCATGGACACGGAGCGTTTGTTCTCAAACATCTTGACCCTCGTCAGGACAGACTGTGGCCGCATGGCAGGGTCGTCCTCCTGTTGCTCTTCTCTGGCAGCGACAGGCTTTAGAGCATCCGTGGGAGAAGGTGAGGGGGCCTCTGCTTTGGGAGGTGGGGTGGGGCTGGTTTCAGAGTTCACAGGAGCAGGGTCATACTGCTGAGGTTTGAAGCCTTTTTGCTGCGGTGCTGGTCCCTGGTTATAGGCAGGCCGCTGGGCAGCGGGGTCTGGGGAGCGGGCAGCTGGGGGGTACGTGGTCAGGTGAGAATCCTGGTCGTAGTGCAGATCGTGCGCTGGAGCAGGAGGTGGGGGATCATCGTAACGGACAGGCGCTGGACCTGTTGGTTTACCGTAGCGAGGCCGTCCGTCGAATCCCTGCTGAGGTGGAGGCTCGTCGTAGCGGAGCGGAGGGGTGTACTGGGACTCAGGGCCATCACCGTATGGCAAACGGGGATCGAAGCCCTGGGAGTTGGCAGTGGAGAGTGGCTGGTTGTAGGGGTTCCACTGCTGCTGGTCGTAGTGAGGCACACTGTTCTCGTAGGGTGCATGAGAGTCAAAGTTACGGTACTTTGGTTCTGGGTAACCACCTCCGCTGCTGACTCCACTGCTGCTGACATCATACCGACTAGGTGGGTGGTCGTAATCTCTGTATGGCTGCTGGTCAGCGTGATATCCCTGCTGAGGGTTGTAAGTCACAGGCTTCATGCTGTGACCAATTCTCCCTGTGTTGTCTGTGCTGTATGGATCCTTCTGAAACATCTACCGAACAAATACACAACAAAGAATAAGGTTAATAACTGCCAAGGATCCGCTAACATACTGCACAGACAGTGTGATATGAAAAAGTAGACTATACAGAAAATCAGTTAAAGGGTGAGAAAAGGAGAATATTAAAACAAGTCCGTGAAATTAATTGCAGAGGAGGAAACGAGAAGGGAAAGACCTGAAATAGAGAAACTGAGAGGGAGGGGTTACTGGTCAGATATCAGATTAAACAGAAATCTCAGCACAACCAAACACTGAATGCAGCTGAAAAACATCACAAGGTACCACTGCAACTCCAAATTAAACACTCAAATTAAATAAAGAAAGAAAAACACTGGTTAAAAAAAAAATACAACAAAACAATGGGATCCATTTTTCTTGTCTTAAATGACAAAATGTAAAAACTGTACATAGAACTGTAACCTTGAGGGTTTATCAGTAATTTCAGTAATAATTTGGGGTTACTTTATTCAACATGCGCACACTGCTGCATGTGTATTCATAAAGAAAAATGTCACCCACTGTCTTGGTGCAATTATAAGGCAACTTAAACGTCCACATTAATATTTAACATTACAAGCACATACCCCCATTGTACAAATATATTCAAAATCCTGATATTGGAGAAGTAGCCATTAATTATCCCTCAAAGTCTGAAAAACCTTTCTATTTAGGAGGTTTTTTTTTTTTTGCTTAATTTCAAACGCTGGACAAAGCACAGATAAAAATCGTTGGAAAATCAATGGCTACTTTTACAAGAAAATGGTCCATTCAATCTGCACTGATAAATACAGCACAAACAGATCTACATCTAGTGATTAACAGAGAATGAGCCAAACATGTTGCAGCCATGCAAAGACGATAAGCAACAGTGAGAGCTGCAGGATTTCCACTGCTCTCCTACATGTAGGCAAATCAGCGCAGCCATCACCTCCAAGCCCACTGTTGTTTACCAGCATTTGCTCGCACTCTGGAACGTGCACACACAATTGCGTCCACACACACGCACACACACACACATCTGTCTCTTCGGGGCAGCACTGTGGTCAGCAAACATGCAGGGCAGAAGGAGAGAGAGAGAAGCGTGGCAGCAGAAGGTAGGTAGACAGGCAGCAGCAGCACAGGAGGTCAGCCAGGTCAGATCGAGCCGAGCTGAGCCGGGCCCGGTCACGGAGCGTCCAATGACGGTCAGATGGATACCTTTGGTTCTGAACTGGCCAGTCCAGACTGTAGAGGTTCTGGTGTGATGCTCTGTGGGGCTAGCTCAGGGGTGGGCCTCCTAAGTGAACCAGCCTCTGGGATGGGGCTTGGCTGGCTTTGGGGAGATGCAGGAGCCTCGTCAGGGCTCAGACCCCCTACAGTTTTTACAGTAACGTCGACAGCAGGGGGCACTGTCTCAGCCAGGGGCTCATGCTGTTGGGGGATGCTAGGGACGGCAGCGGCCTCTGCTTTCTGTGAAGTGGTTCAGAAATGTTTAATAACACGCGCTGACACACTATGGTGCAGTACTAACAAGTGCTACTACCTTCATAGCCCCTCTACAATGGTCTGCTCCTCACTTGTGCTTACAGTGATTCAAACAGCCAATCACATCGCCTCCACATTTAGCAGTAACTGTGGATCAACCATCGGCACGTGAAAGTTAGGAATTAGGACAAGTTTCCATTGTTAGAGTATACTAATTTGATTTTAATTCTATGATAACAATACAGTAATTTATCTTTTTCCCTTTTTTATGTTCATTAACACATCATGAGACGACATACGTTTAGATTTTGGGAATCACAACGGCCAATTGAATTCTGATAAATACATTTCACAGGAACACTGGATTAACACTGGCATTTCCAACATGCACATAATACTTTCTGGTGTCGTATTGTCACAGTCCCGATCACAGGTAAAACAAAAATAGGAAGTGCACATAGGTGAGTACTGGTACAGACACTTGGACAAACATAAGTTTCTTTTCCCAGAGAAATCAGCGACAGTCACACAGATAAGACATCTTGTGGTAGTACAGAGTACAAGAGTAACAGTAAAATTTAAGTTCTTCTCCTTTCCAAAAATAAAAAAACACACGCTCACAAACATCAATCAACAAACACATAGCCAAATAGATTAAATAAATAAAATAATAAATATAGAGATATATTATATATATATATATAATATATTATTTATATATTGCAATAGATACCTGACCACAAACGTTTTCACTTTCCCAATGATATAGTTTTGTAACAGTAGATGGACAGAATAACTGTAAAAATAAAAAAGTGCCTTCAATAGCGCCTCCAGAATACCCTTCTAACGCATACCACGTCCTCCAGACAACAGGGGAGACGTACAGCTCTCAGAAACGCTACCTGCTGCTGCGCTGGTGCCTTGAACCCAGCCGGGTCGATGCGGTTCAGCGGGTCCGGCTGCACCGTGTGCTGGTAGCCAGCGTAGCCAGGGGGGTCCTGGATGACAGGCGGGTCCTCACGGACAGGCTCTGAGGAGCGGGTGATGGCAGGCTCCGTAGGTGGACCCACATCGTCATTCAGTGTTTCGTCCAGCTCCTGGTCGGTGTAGGCTCCGCCCTCCGTGTCCGTGTCCTCGTAGTCGGAGGTGTGGCGGCTGTCGGTGCTGTACATGGAATACTCACTGCCCGGTGCCGACAGGTAGGACAGACGGTCGTCATGGATGTCCAGGTCATCCTCAGCTGCCCCGTCAGCCTGAGTGAAGAGGTGGCAAGAAAGAGAGTGAAGTGAGAGAGAGATTGAGCAAAGATATGGATATTTGTGTGTTGTGTTTGTGTGTTTTGTTTGTTACCTTGCCCTCTGAAACCCACACCAGCTGGTTCTGCTGCTGCTGGATTATCTCCTTCAGTGCTCCAAACCAACCATCGTTCATGCTGTTCAAGTTAATGGTTGCTGAATACACAAAGAGAGATGGCAGAAGAAAATGAAAAAAATGTTTCTGAATACTAACGACCACTTAATGAGCAATTAAGTACAACCATAGCATCGTAATTAAAAGGTTTTCAGTTTTACCCATAATTGCTCTGCCGCTTTGACAAGATATTTGAAAAGAATCTTTAAGTTGCTCTGACAATCTTCCTACTTGGGACCCAGTTAATATTTTTCTACAGTGTTCAAGTGTGAATAAATGCAGTCACATTGACACTAAAGGCATACACGAGATTGCACTGTTCTTGTCTGCAAAGTACTTAGATATAGTGTACAAACCAATCACAACAGAGGAAGAAATACTTTAAATGCAAAATTAGGGAACTGCTCTCCCTCCATCTCAACTAGGAGATAGCAAGACAGTTTTGTGGCACATTAACAAATGTCAACTTCCTAGTCCCATGAGCTACATACTAAATATCCTGCAAGTATTCTGGCTTCATCAGTTTCACAGTTGTGCATTTAGTTATTATACTACACTGTAATTATGCAGCCTAACTTTGAGAATAACTTGATAAAAGGTGTATAGTTACAAGAAAAGCTCTTTGTGTCATGGCTGTTTAGACAGAAAAATGTGAACCCAGAGAAATACTTTCCAGGATTCTCACTAATATCTTTATTGCCAACAGATGTTCCTAAAGAATAGTCACACCACATCCCTCAACAGGAAGACAGCATGCTGAGAATGCTTAAACGCGAGTGATGTGGCTAGGGGTATTCCTGCGTGACGGTCGGTGCTGAACAAGCTCTTGTAAGGAGCCCGACAGAACAGGGCCGGTCACGAGTGTAGTGTGGCTAGGGCTCCAACACTGCAGCACTAAATAATCAGCTGTCTGTGAAATGTGTCTTTACTCCCTTTAAAATCTCTCTAATTGTTTTCTCTCTTTTTGGAGCACCCATCTATCCTCCCCTCCCTTCCTTCCTTCCACTGGACTCACTAGTGAAGAGGTGGTGGTTGTTCTTCCTTAATTTGAGGGCACGTTCATAAAGCTTCCTGGCGCTCTTCCGAGACTCGGCACAGAGTCGGGTCCTCATGTTCTTGACACCCTGCTTCGTGTCTGGGTTGAGAAACACCACAATTGGATACCACTGGGCGTAGTTCAGACGGTCCACTGCATTAGGGGTGATGTCCAGCACTGCATGTTTGTCCTTCATGAACAGAAAACAAGTAAAATAATGTAAAATATAAATGAAACACCATAATGTTTTTTTTTCATATTGTTTTCAGCAAATACTGAACCCTTGTAAGAGGTGTCAGCTCATCTGTCTGGATTCATTTCTTAAGTGAACACACCACAGTAAAATTCACCAGAGGGCAGCAGTGAGCTGTGTATATTATTGTGACTTGCTGCCATCTTTTCATTACTATAACAAATCTGCCCAAAATATGTTGATATCTCTGTCTTTGGTGATTTTATATGAATGTGTGCATATCTAGCTCCTCTCACCCGGTCAATGATCTGTTTAATGGTATGCAGGCGAATGATGCCGGAGCTTTTCTGGTCAGTTCCTGCATCCCTTGGTTCACTCTCTACGGAAGACAAATGGACAGAGTTACTGCATCACATCAACACAAGAGACATACAATAAAAACAGGCCTTGCCCCATTTAGACATCCTTGTAGCGTGCAGTTGTCGACTCCCATAAATAGAACTGTTAAATACAGAATAATAATCTCCATACAGGAGAGGACAAGTGTACGTTTGTGAAAACAGCTAGATAGTAAAGACGAAATGACAGCAGCCAATTCATGCAATAGTCATTAGGTATTTTGGGTAGACTTAAGGAAATGAAACATGGTGTATAATGAATGTGTGCGTGCAACTGCATGTAACAGTATAAATTATGGTGGAGGAAATGTGTTATGTGAGAACAACTGACATGAAATATGCAGATACAAGAGCAGGAAGGTCATTTGGGATTAATGGGAATACAGTGTCATTGTAAGCCTCAGGGATTTAAGCAAGGATGTGTAGAGGGGTTTATGATTCGCATAAAGATAATGGTTTCCTGCCTAGAAACACAAGGTACAAAAGAGGGCAGTCATCTCACCAGGATGTTCAAAAATAGTGATTCATATGACTCAAAACACATGATAGGGCCAGGCTTTCTTAATTCTGACATACTAATGGGATCTATGATCTACACACACACTGCTCATTACTATCCAAACAGTTTTGAAAAGAGAGATAAACATAGCCATGCAAAAAGGTCAGAAGTACAAGCGTATGCAGCAGCGTTAAACATTAAATGCTGTGATTCAGTGCTTTTCCTGTCAATGTAAAATTCGACTTTAAATTGACACTTAAATTGTGAATTATGTCACAGTCGTAGTGCAACCCCACTTTGAACTGTAGTCTGAGTTGTGAGCTGTCAAATGATAAATTATGATCAAATTCAACTGAATCATATTTAATTCCCATCTCCCAATTTTGCTCCAACCCTGCAAAGATAACATCTGTTAATGCATACAGTGTCGTCAGATTTGTTTTAGTATATGAACACCCAATAAGTGGTTGGTGATTTTGAGCTGATGCTTGAGTATTTTGTCTTAGTTCATGATTTCAATGTGCCGACTCTTAAATTCACGCATCATGGTGCATTTTGATGGTTAGAAAAAAATAGATGCATGGATTCAACAAAAATCAAAATTAAATGGCAATATGTTTAGTATAAAGCCTCAAAACATAGTCAGCTTTGACCTTTGATTAGAGCCTCTATTTCTACATTTCTAAATTCTACATTGATGTGCTACCACATTCTTCATTAACTTTTATTATGGTGTAATTTATGGGCAAATTCTATATACTTCATCACTTCCTTATGATTTTTCTATTTAATTATACTGGAGGTTTGTAAAACTGTTGAGAAACCACTTCACTCATCTCAATTTCCGTGACATATTAAATGCACAGCTCCACATGCTGCTTTGCTGTTGTCATTCTACATGATGCAACCTGCCTTTAAGAGGGGAATACCACTTAAATTATTCCTGTGCCCAGGAAAGGTACTCTATTTAATTCATCGGCATTTACTCTGCCATAACTTGGAGCATTATATTGTCTTGTAAAGATGCAATATTATACTAACACACAGCTCATTGGAGACTTAAATTTGGCAAGAAAGTGTATAATACCAAACAAAAATGAATGAGTGCTTGTTTGTCGTTGTTGACATCTCGCCAAACGACTTTGCATGTGCAAAATGTCATCTGTAGTAATGCAGGTGAGATTTCTTCAATCTTTATTCAGAAAACTGTAGTCAGTGACTATCAGACTCCTGTACAATGTTAAGGGTACACTTTCTTTCCACAATAAAGTATCCAATTTATTGTGTGTGGTGCACTAGCTATGTGTTAGCATGATATTACATTTCTTTACTCTCATGTCTTCTGTGTTCAATTTTGCAAGACTGTGTATCATGTTAATAATTATTACAGATTGTAATGCAATCAAGTGGTATTCCCCTGTATGAATTAACCAGGCAGTAGCTATTGTTTTAACACCTATAGAAAAGGCAACTAGCCACCACACACTGGCTTACTGATTATCTGCCATTCATTGAACCAAATAAAACAAATAAAAGTTGATGCACTAAGTGACATACTTTCCCCTCCTTGTTGTTGCTGTGTTTCTGAAAAGAAAATACAGTTACACAAACATCACAAGAGTCACACAAATAAACATCATGGACTGGAATGACTTTGTATGTGGGCGTGTGCTGAATGTGTGTGTGTGACATGCGTGTTTGTGCACTTAAAGTAATTGAAATTCATTACAGAGTGTTAAAATGAACATGACACATTAAAGAAACTTGCAATTTCCTAAAGAGGAAGTGGATGAGGACTCTTAGGATGAAATGAAAAAGAGCTGTGCATTTCTGCTTAGAGTGTGTAAGAGAGAAAGATAAACAGAAAAAGGAAACTATAAATAAAATTTACAGTTAAGCAGGAGTTAAGCAGGATGCCATCTTGTTTAAAAGAACTGAATGACAAACTATTTTTAAAGAATTTTGCTTAGCATCCAGTGGATAATAGGTCTTAACCCTAACCCTACATTTATAATACAGCAATTTCAGCTATTGGTCTATTTCTTAAAGGAAAACACATGAGAACTAAAAAAACCGAACAACCAAAACATAATGTTTCAAAACTTAAATAAGTTGTATTTATACATTTACAATTTTTCAATTACTGCCTCGAATAAACCATTTTTTGTTTTGTTTTTATACACTTGACAAATAAAATCATGGACTAAATGAAGTTCAACTGTCTCTACCATGTTTGCAGCCTCAATAAACTGCTTGTTTGTCGATGTATTGTCGTGTCAATGCTTGTAGCAGAGCTGGGTATTTGAAAGAGGAAAAAAGCCACAGGCGGTTAAGTTTGGATTTTGAAAATGCAGGGTACATAAAAAGAGGCACTAACCAAAGAGTGAGTTCAACATACTGGCTGCTACAGAGAATATTTGTCAGAATCTGAGCATCGATTAGCTTTGGTAATATATAATGTACACTATAAATCAAGAGTCTGGTCTCCTATGATTCTAAGACACACAATAGGACACAAAACAGAAACAAAGGGACAGTAATTTGCTACTTACTTGCTAGTTCAAAAACATCAGGCTCCTCCCTAGCCAGTTTCTCTCTGGCCACATCTGCTATTGGCCCAAAGATGACCACAGGCCTCAGGAACCCAGCTGTTCATGAACAGGAGTATGTCACGAGGATTACCAAAGGTCAGCATTATTTAACATTTGCAAACTCGACACTGAATTATATTATACATATATTAACACAATAATACATATTAAAAAAGTAACCATACACACACACAGACACACACACAGACACACACACATACACACCAAGCAGATAGAAGATGAGTAGAGTGAGGCAAACTTCACTTGTGCAATTAGATGACTGGTAAACATCTAAATATGTATGCAGTAATCTTGTCTGTAACAATGTGAATTGTAGGTTTACATAACACCATGTCCTCTGTAAATGTACAAATTAATAATTTTGTAATGCATGGAAACATGAGTAAAAACATAGGAACACTAGTTAGCTAGAATTTACAAGTACTGTGGATTATCTTGTTTCTAGTTGAAATCTGACCACTTTTCTCTACAATAAAATATATGTGGGAGGCTTCAGTTGATCGCTGTGACTGCCTTGGCCTTACCTTCCCTCAGCACCACCCTCTCGTAGGCAGGGAACTTGGTCTGAACCGGCTGGGCTGACAGGTCCTCCCTGCTCTTCCGCAAATTCCTCTTGGAGCTTCGCAATCCACGGAATCGCCAGAAATCTGCTCTATCGCCCCCTGGGGTTTTGGGAAGGGTGTACTGCACACTGGAAAGCTGCTCAGCCCTGAGGCAGAGAAAGGTAGGAGGTCAGGTGTCAGGACATCAGCCAAAAACTGCAAACAAGGCCACTTGTTAGGTTAACAGATATGTGAAACAATTTGACACCCACCAGTGTAGCTGAAGTAAGCAGTATGCAGATTTCTACAGTTAAGGTGACGGTATGTGGCACAAAAAGAAATACTTCAGCATACTAGTACTGTAACTGTGACACCACTGTACATTCTCTGAGTTGTAAATGGTTGTCAAACAATTATGGAGCACTTATTCATCACTGACTGAAGACATGCTGATGATGCCTGAGCAATTTCAAATGATTTAAACACTATAATAATGACACCAGAGGTTGTTCTGAGAAACATATTTCAGTGATGCTCCACTGGGTCTACACTGTATAACAGAATCTAAGGCAAAACTTCACACTGAAATGACATGAATTTGTAAAAAAGGCTGAATCTGTTCTCTAAAATGTATGTAAGCACATTGATCAATTTTCTTGATACATTTCATTACATAGAAATTAACTGTAAAGTAACACAAACAGGTATAAAAGGTAAGGTGAGTAAGATAGTAAACCTATGGAGGAAAGCAATGATTCGTAGTGGCTTTGATTTATAACGGGTCTTCCTTTGATGTATATGATTTGATGGTTTTATGTAAAATGTTTTGATAGAATATCAAGGGAGGCAGATTTAACTTGGCTGAGGAGCTGAGATTTCTTTCACAATACTAAAATGTATGTGATAAAAATGTATGCACCATGTGGAAAGCTATGTCTTTTCTGTCAGCAGGACAGTGAGGAATCTCTGTGTAAACACTGCCAGAGGCTGCTGCAGGCTGTAGAGACAGGCCTAGATAAAACGATGCTGTTGGCAAGATCATGATTTATAAAACACGTACGCTCAGACACACATGACCAACAGTATGACAAAGAGCTGCAGCTTTTCCTTTTAACAGAAGCACAGAACCAAAAATAACTAGCATTAAAATCACTAATGTGAAAAATACAGTAGACTAAACAAACAAATAAAATGAAAACAGTCTGTTAAATCCTTCCTCGCTACCCTGAGATAAACAACAATGCTTCTTTTTCTTTACCTCCACCCTCGCTCATTCATAAAGTGCCAGAACAAGCTGTGCAGGAAATAAAGGTGTGACCTGAGATTTCTCTTACCTGTTCTTGTTGGGGATGATGCCCCTTTCCACTTCCTGATGGTTCTTGCCGATACGAATCGCGAGCCAGGAGCCTAATTTGCCGTTGTACAGAGTATCTACCACACGGAACACCTCGCCTTTGTTAAAGCTCAGCCCGTACGGTGACTCTTTTTCGTATTCGAAATGTGTGCGGATGTAGAAGGAGTCGCCCACATCTGATTCCACTATCCTCCGATATACTGGAGATAAAGCAGAAACGGTTGATTAGAGTAACGTTTTAAAAAAGGATTTCAGTGTATGTGCTTTGTGTTTACACCGCTAACTGGCATCGCTCACCATCCTTCTTCTTCTGAGCCAGGATTGTAACTTCCTCTCCTCTTGGAAGATCCAGCAGAAACAGCACAGCCTCCTCCCTAATGATGTTAGCAAAGTCCACATTGTTCACCTACAAATGCAGAACAGAAGAAGCAGAAGAAATCAAATTACAGTGCAGTTGATGGACTGGTTTATAATCATATAAAATAGTGAATTATGGTCTCATGTCATTGTAGGCCAACTTGATCCTCATATATGTATAAATCATCAACATTTAATGCTTAAAGATATTTTTAAAGCATTTATCATCCTCTTTCTTTGCTTGTGCTATTTTTAGTGAACATTACAGTAACTAGCGCTCATTAGATTTCTCACAGAATAGGAGGAACAGAGGAAAATGAAAACCTGTTCCTCAACAGAAGCAGGGCAATGTACTCCCCCCCAACAACTGAGCTGCCTCCTCCTCGTCTCCTGCTGCTGTCCCAAACACAATAACTGCTGTTTATTGACTCTGCTTGAGGGGCAGCAGGGAAACCAGAAACACATGGACTAAATCACTGAACCTCAGAAAGACACCTTTATCCTTCCCAGAAACAGGAGGGCCTGACGTCTTTATCTCCGCTAGCACACCGTGACCAAAGGGAAACAACCTAAAGATGGAAAACAATGTCCTGGAAGTCTCAAGATGTGTTTGTACAGTGGGAAGAACACACACGCAGACACATAATGAGATCTACACTATGGAGCGGAAGGAACTTAAGACATTGTATACTCATTAAGAGAAGCAGAGAATATAATGGACAACTTTGTTTATCAGATATATAGTCCATAAAAGTTAACAAAAACAGAACTGTGTGGCCAGACTCTCCTGCTCACTCTATGTTTAACTATACAGTTGCAGGTGTCATCCTTGACAGCTGTATAAACATGTCAGAATGGATCCAAGACTGACATCAAGAGGGTTTCCATCATTACATCAACAATGATACTCTGGTGTTCAGTCAAACAGAAAGACAACTGTTCCTGAGGTCAGAGTGCAAGAACGACCTCTATTGTGTCTCCGCACTGGAAACAAGGGGAGTTTTGAAACGAGGCAGAGCCCGGGAATGACTCACAGACTGACAGATACATTGTGCTGTATTCCCAAGATCTCTTTACACAGAAGTAAAACTATTGTGACCATGGAATCACATAGTCTCACCACTGATTATCTAAGTTAGTGTGGGCAGCGACAGCTTGACTATTTTGACAATAACACCAGATGTTCTTCCCACTTTAATATGATGTGGAATTTTTTTTTTTAACAGTTTCTACTTACTAAAGCAAGAACTTCAATGAACTCTGACGATAAACAAACCTTACGAGCTAAAAAAATAATAGGACAATTTAAATATCTACAGCTAATTTAGCAGAACAAATGCACAACGCTTGCAACCTGGTCATTATATTGTTGTCCCGACCTCACACCCTACGTGCCGTTATTGGCCGGGGGCTACACACCCACTGGCCAAAGGTTGACGCCTAGAAACATCCTGAACACAGCAAAATAAAAAAAAATGCAAGCAGAGGGCAGATCTCTGCAGATAAATACATGACCACACACTTCTAGTGGGTCATAAGTGATGACTGAGAGGGATTATTTTTTTGGAAACTCCTGCACAGTATGCCTTTAATCCCTCGTAACAATGCAACAAGAAGAAGAAGAAAAAAAAAGGTTTCTTGTTTACATGTTTTTAAAGAAATCAAAAAGCCAACAACAGCCTGGGTGCTCAAGTACATGTAAACACTTTGATGGAGTGCAAAGTACCCTGAGAATCTGGTCTCCCTCCTCCAGCCCCTCCTTGGCTGCAGGACTGTCCTCCAAAACTCCTGCCACAAAAATTCCCACGTCGTTCCCTCCGGCTAACCGCAGACCGACACTCTCTCCCTTCTTGAACTTGACCAGCTTCATACTTGGCCTATAGGAGAAAACAGGTGGTCAGATGGAATTAGGCGAAAAGGTCAGCGAAAAGATTTGAAAACAATCCTCCTAAGAGACAAAAAAACACACCCTGTTATTCAAACAAGCTGTGTGCGGTGAAAAAAATAAATAGAACAAAAGCTGGCCTGAATCCCTGGACTAATCTGAGCTACGTATGTTTCAACTGCTGTTCAAATGAACAAAGTTTATGAATCTTATCAAAGTGCATAATATATATACACTTGATATACAAGCCACAGTGGTATTTGCATTATAGTGCTTTGTATAAGAGCTTGTGGACATTTACCTGAGAATGCTGTCGTCATGACCGGCGCTGGGTACAGGGGCATCAGAGGGGCTGACAGGCAGGTCCACATCAGGCTGACCAGGCTGTGCATAAACTGGCTTTGGTTCTGCCACAAATACAAACACAGTGAGTAATTAGTTAGAACATAAGTAGATTCAAGAAAACCAGCACAGACTGTGCAGAGTTGCATCTGTTTCACTGTTTTTTGAGGTTAACTGTGGGCAAGGTGCCTGGATGACTGAGAATCCTCACTGACCACAAAGTGCTTTATAACAGTGAAACCAAAAGTAAAAGTGAAAGCTCCGGCTGTAATTGATAACAGACGTGTCAAGTATTTCTTTTGTAATATTATCCATATTCATTTTTCCTCAGTTGTTAATAGTATTTCTTTGTGACGATTGAGAGATATATGAAAATTTACTTTGCAGATCATTTTTACAGTGTTGTAATTACCTTCATGGTACCTCAATGTACTAATGGCAATGAGATGGAAAAAATAAAAAAGGTGATATAAAGAATAAAAAATATAAAAGGTGATGAACACCCAAACATCATATGGGAGAGACCACACTAATCCTTTGAGCTGAGGCGTAATAGGCAGGAGAATTCTGTACCAGGCAGCGGAGGTAACAGTTTGTCATCTCTGGAGCTGGCTTGGTCACTGGCCTGTGACAAGACACCATCATCAGAGCTTTTGACTGGTGTAGATATGGCCCCTGGTTTGGACAGACGATCCTCATCTCGACTTCGGTGGCTGAAATAAACATAAACAACATACGGCAATTCAGTAAAACTGTATTGTCAGTGCTATAGTGACAGTTTAAAACTTTAAAGGACTGCAACACACTGCTGATTTTAGAGTGTGAATGACCACCAGCTGTGTCCACCTTACGTACAGCGCAATGATGCACGTAACTGTTTTGTTTTTTCATGTGCTGACATCACCAGGAAAACAAATTAGACAATAATCAATTAAAGAAGGATGTGAGGCTCTGTCAAAGAGACGCTGTAGTTTCCCCATACCAGTTTAAGTCTCTGGCCTATTCAATTGTATTTTAATGGAGTTTGTTTTTAATTATGTGGTCTGTACAGTTTGTCATTGACGAACCACATTCCCAACCAGAAACTGATATCAAGTTCAATTAGAGTGGACAGGCTTTATAAATGTTTTATTTTCCAAATTGCATTTTTTCTTAAAGATCAATGTGACCCCTCATTGTTATTAACCACATAGTACCCTTTCCAATAAAAGCACATCGGCAGAGGAAGAAAAACCAGACCGAGCCTCCCAACATAAACTCTTGGGTTACGATACTTTTCAGTCCAAGTTCCTGTTTAACCTGGATAAAATAAACAAGGTAAAACTGTGTGTCTGTGTGGGCGTGTGCGTCTAGTGGGCTATGTCTAACTAAGTAGAAAGGGCTCTGCTGCTTAAAACAATGGTTGAATTCCAATCTTGTCACATGACTGCCTGCTGGCACAGTACTTGAGCTGTATTCAGAAGCTTTTGTAAAAGAATGTGAAGGTGCAGGCTGTGCCACCAGCTCAGACGAGGAAACTTCTCTCATGTCCATTCATTGTATTTGCAACTGACAATACACACAGTAAAACACAGATGCAAAAACAGTAAAAGTACATCTGACTGATACTTCAGGGTTTAACTTATTAGTTCGTGCAGCTGCTGACCTTCATTTTCTGCCACAGAACGGCCTTTTTTTTAAGTTCCTGAATTTTCCCAGACTGTGTCTAGCTCTCACTACAACTCAAGTTTTACGCATGGTGCTGATCTGTGTAATTTTGTACATCAGCAGAATCAGCATCAGGGAAACCTGTATGGGTTTGTTGTGAGGGGAAAGGGGGTAAATGAGAGCTATAGCCTGAGGATGAATAACTGAATTGTAATGAGAGAGACAGACAGAGTGTGTCTGAGTGTGTCTGCGTGTGGATGAATGAGAAAGAGTGGGGGGGGGAGAAGGAGAGGGACAAACAGAGCAAGAGTGCAAGACGGAAAGAGAGAGAGAGAGTGAGGAGAGAGAGAGAGAGAGAGAGAGAGTGTTGTGGCCTAAATCTGCTGTTCCTTGCTGCAGAATGGTGCTAAAAAAGGCTTCACACTGACAAACACCATTCGACAGAGCCCTTTGTTCAATTCCCTCGCTAACACATTCTTACAGTATGGGCAAAAGGCAAGAGAGAGCAAGTGAGTGAGAAGCGGAGAAGAGATAAAGTTGAAGTGAAGGAGTGGGAGAGAGAGAGAGAGAGAGAGAGAGAGAGAGAGAGAAGTGGCTGCACAGACATTAACATTAACAGTGCAAAATACGATACTGCCACACCAGAATCTCTACACTGCATAACAGTCCTTGTCTCCATAATTTCATATCCATCCATCAGTAATCTTCACACACGTCAATATATTTACCTACAGAACTGACCTGACTTGACCAAAACTGACAAAACATACAGATGACACAGGAAGAAATGTCAAATGACAAAATTTCAGTCTTGCAGACATATAATCATAGTTAAATATAAATAAAAACAAAACAAAAATTACTCACACATATGTCTCTGTAAGTTGCACCATGATGCTTATTAAAAAGATTTTGAGTTTAATTCCCTTAAAAGACAGCACAGAAAGCCTTTTGCCTGTAGAGAAAGTATGCTCATGCTCACTGCGAGACACTTTGGATGAAAGGCGTTTTTTGATGATCTGGTGTGCTAAAAAACACGGAGCAGCGTCGTGTCCTGGGGAAAAGAATGCATATAAGCCCTACAGCCAATCAGGTTAAGCGAACCATCTGGCTTAGGGCAAAGCACTGTGGGAAGTATGTCAAATTCCTCTTTCCCCTCCTAAACTGGGAGATAGTGAAAACATTCTCTTACATCACAGTCTAGCGACAGCCAGACTGTTATTTCCTCAGTTACCTCTTCAACCATAACCGCCGTGAAAAGCAGGTGTAACTCCTCTTCTAACAATACATGTGCATGACGGATTAACCGCACAAAATACAAAATGTGCGATAAAAGAAGAGGGATAAAAGATTTAACGAGTGTTTTTATTACTTCTGGGCAGACTTTTTCTTCACTATCTTGTATTATTTTACTCAGGTTTCCCTTAATAATCGGATCTTAATCCCAATGGAACTTACCTGATAAAATAAACAAAGGTTATACATTCATTTCAATGATTAAAAGAGGGATAAAGGAAAGAGCAACTAAAATATTTTATTGATAAATGCACAAAATAAACACATTTATCAGATAGATACAGTCACTTACATGCGAAGAAATCTGTGCAAGAGTGAACCTGCCTTCATCCTGTATTGAAACAAGTATATGTAACTCCACAGCCTTACACACTGTGCCATCTAATCAAACGGCAGCACTGGAGGTGAATCTAGTCATATTATAATCATGACTGACAAGCAACTATTAAGCCAGACAACTAAACTAGGGGCAGCAGCAGAAGCAGCACTCTGTACTAACATCCTACAGCTACGAGAGTTGAAAACCTCTAGAAATCAGCTAAATTTGGATTTCCTGGTGGTGAATACCGGTTCCAGTGAGAAATTCTGCCCTTTAGGAAGAGAGTTAATTATGAACGGCAGGTTTAGCTCTCCTATCTCATATAGCCTGACCTCCATCTCTTCAAGATTACAGAAGTCTGGAGAAAATTGCCTTTATTAGATTAGGTATGAGTTTGAAAATTAGTGCCTCCTGAAATAGCACCTCTGGTTAGTTTCATTCTAACTACAAACAAGTTCTCAGTATCATAGCTTTTTCTTGGTTTAGACTATGACACCCTGCTGTGTCTCCAGCCTTTTCTAATCTGTTTGTGCTTTAGTTCTCCTAAGGATCCGACAAGCATGATGAAATGGAGGTCTGGTTATACAAGGCTCTAACTCAGACAGTTCCATCAGAACAAGCTGGGTCCCTGTTTCCACACCCACTGCTACGTTATGGTATCAAACACGACTATTTACTGTGATCAGAAACCAGCAACACGCCCACTGCCTTTTTCTTACTGCAGCCAGTGACAGCATTAGCATGGGTTGTTCCCGCAAATGACAACCCTGTTTCACTCCCCAGTCCTGTTTTATCAGCTGGCATCAAGCCTCCAAGAGTTTCATCCATTGTTCATGTTTTCCCATTCAACCATGCTTAATCTCTTGGCCTTCGCTAGTAAGCCTTAGCTTACATTGTCTGAGAGAAACTGTAGTCACTATCTGTCAGCCAGAGCATCTTATTTACCAGTACGTCTAAACTCAAGGTCTTTTTTTGTCATCTTTGTGTGTGTCAGCTACAGGAAGCTATGCAGCCTCTAAACTACAAGACGATAACTTACTGGAGGTTCCAACTGGCAGTGAACAGAGGTGGACAAAGACAACAGGGACATTCAAATTAATTAAAATAATCAAACATAAATCTATAGAGCATTTGCAGATAATATCAATCAAAACGGCATCACAACAAGAGCAATGGGAAGAGTAAAATTTGTGTTAAACATCACATACACCTAAAACTGCATGACTTAAATGAGCAACTCTATGAAGCTGATGAGACAATTATGTAGAGTCTGTAGGTGCTTCTCTGTTGGTTTAGAGATCTAGCCATGTATACTTTCAAAAAGCGATCCTGTTCAGCCAGAAGATCGATCGATCAATCCCTCCACCCTTCCCCCAGTCCTCTCCCAGAGCGAGGCATTATTGGAATGGCTCCGGAGGGAGTGTGATGGTTTATGCATGCTACGTCATTATCTATTGATTTATGCATTAGTGATGTGAGGTACTTACTCAGCACCCACTAACCCGTGGGGGTGAAGATGATGTATGAAGTTGCAGTAGTGGGAGTGTGGATGTATGACTGTGACACGTGTGACAGCTGTGTCTAATCCCAAGATTTGCGATCCGATGTGTGTGTATGTGTACTTCACGTACCTGCCATTACTGATCTGCCGAGGTGAGTGACGGAGATGGTCCGATGGCTCAGACTTGTCAGGCGAACGTGATCGACTGCCTCGCCCGTGGGATCGATTGGAATGGTCTGATGTCAGTGAATGTATTTCTGAAATGTCTGTGGAGTTTAAATTAAAGATGCATTAGCATTTCATCAATGACATAAATTAAGAAAGAGTAAAAAACAAACGAGAAAGTAACTGTATAAGTATAATCATTACAACAGTGATTGAAATAATCCCTTCTCAGTGCTCAAATAAATGTACAGATCGTGCAATAAGCTATAAGCTGCATCCTACAAGTCTGTAGTCTCACCATCTCTGTCGGAGTTATTGGCTGATGGGATGCTGTCATCAAGGTCAGGAATGTTGAGCAGCGTGGCTCTCTCATCTCTCTGCACCACCATCTTCAACTTGCCCTTTGACCTCTCAATCAGCTTCTTGGCATCTATCAGTGATAGGTTCTCTGTAACTGTGCCATTGATCTGGCAAAGGAAGGGGAGTGGGTCAGTACGAGAACTGAATAGACAAGTTTTTTTGTTTAGAGCCCACAGTGTGCTTTTAACAACTATGGGATCATCACAAAGCAAACAGAGATTGTAAATGGACTAGTTCTTCCCTACATCAACAATAAGAAGACTAGAAACAAGTCTAAAAATGTATAATATAATTAGGCATATAGTTTGCAATGCATTTAGTGCTGTATAAGACACATGCACAGAAATATATATATTGTAAAACTATCATTATTCAAATATATATACATATTGGTCTTTATCCTGCAATCACATTTCAAATAGAAAAAGTCTGTTTCTTTCTCTCTTCAGTAAAACTGATACAATAAATTGGATTTTCAATACATTTCTTTAAGGTGAAGGCGGATTTTTCCCTCCTCAGAGATTGAGTGGATAAAATTCAAAGGAATAATGGAATGTGTGGTATTTCTGCTGGTGAGCCTGCATACTAATGAACTGTGACCTCACTCAGCAAGCCACTTCAGATCACAGATTACAACAAGCAAACTGGTGAAAATTTTCAGTAAAAAAAGATTAAAGACACTCTTCACCCAGGCTTATTCCCCCCAATAATCAAAAAAATGTATTTACATTTATTTTTTCTCTTTAATTTTGTCTCTGTCTGATCTCACCTACAGCCTCACAAATTCAAACGCTCCTCTCTTTTCTCTCACCTTCAGTACAACATCTCCCTCCTGGATGTTTCCATCTCTGGCAGCAAGGCTCTCAGGAGAGATATCCTTCACAAAGATATGGCTGGCCAAACGCAGTCCATATTCTGCTTTCAGAGTTGAAATACGAAACATAGCAATGTTAACGAGGCACATCATTTCAATCATCACTTGGTTCTCTGCCAATAAGATGAACAGACTGGTCTCCACATTAACAATTCAGATTGAACTTTTCTTTAAGTAACAGTCAATTTGGGAAAATCCATTTTAAGATATATACATATATCCTCTTCATAATCTGTTTTTTTTTTAATGCGTAGTCAAATTTGAGCTGCTTGGACATTGTGTTGCCCACCTTCATTTTTGCGGGACTTGACAAGGGTGACCTTAGAAGGCCTGGGTGGAGCAGAAGAGGCTTGTGATCGGCGATCGGAGCGTGGTGAGATGCTCCTCTCCCGCGAGGCACTGTGATCCCGTCTGCTGCTGTTGCTACGTTCACGCTCGTGACGCCTGCCAGGGCCCGTGCCTCCGCTTGCTCCTCCATAGGCACTTTGGCCACCACGACCGCTGTGGTGCTCATAGCCATCATCCTCATCACTATCCTCTTCCTCGTGCTCTGACATTGTTTCTCTGTCCCCTGGCCGAGAAACAGGGATCTGCACTTTCCTTTTCCTACGGATAGTCTTGGAGTAGAGAGGAAGTTTTGGGTGTTGAGAGGCAAATATTATCATTATTATTATTATTATTATCATTATCATTATCATTATCATTATCATCATCATTATTATGTTGCATGGAACAGTCTGTCAAACAGTAATTAATGAGTGAACCCCAAACCTGCAATCATGCTCTGTAACATCCAGGGTCACTATGAATCTAATTAACACTAATTCAGTGTTGGTAAATATTATTAGTGTTGAACTTACTATCTTTGCATTTTTTCCACTCTTGCGGAGTTGCTGCACAGCGTACGCATGCTCTACGTTGTCCATAGAGACTGCGTTGACCATCACCACTCGATCATTTTCTCTGAAACAATTAAAGGATCATAATCAACAATCCATGAACAGCTGTTGAACAGGAGAAATATTTAATAGGGGCTTCTTTTAACCAATTCTCAGGTCAGACTATCGGTGCTCCTACAAGCCTGGCGTGTGTAAATATTAACATACAGCAAAAGATCCAGCATCTTATTAAATAAAATGTTGATGGCAACATAGTCAAAGACTTACTGCAGCAGTCCCTCCGCAGGACCTCCTTTCAAAACATCAGATATCACAATGGATGTCTCTCCACTTTGGAAATGAGGGTTGTCTCGCCCACCTGAGATGGCAATACCAAACCCAAATCCTGGGGCCTACACACACAAAAACACACAAAAATACACACAACACTGACTGATATGGCATAAATGGCAGATAGATTAGACCTGTGTCAGGCTTTGCTGTAAAAACAGAGGAAAATTATCAGGGGAAACTGTTAACAGGCAGAATGAGTAAGATTTGTCGGTTGTGGTTTGTAAACATAACATTCAAAGTTGGCCCCTCCTCCCACAGCTCAACGATACCCGAAGGGCTACGCTGCAGTGCAGCGCTATGTTGTTACGTATTTATAGAGTCCCGCCCTCACACCCTGCGCACTGCTATTGGCTGGGGGCTACACAATCACTGCCCATCGGCTGACGCCCAGAAACGTCCCAAACACAGCAAAATAAGAAAACAAAGGCAGAGGGTAGGGTTTCTGCAGATACACACACCACCACACACTAGTGGGTCATAAGTGATGATTGAGAGCAAGGTATCTTGCTACTATTCCAAGAGGTTTTAATAGAGGTTTTCAGGACTGTTGTGTTTTTGCCTACACAAAAGCCAGCACCAAGAGAGCCAACCTTGTGATGTAAATGGCTAATCTTACAACCACAACAACACAGGAGAGCTGCAGCCCACACTGGGACGCTTCTTCAGCCTCGATAAAGCCGCTGCTAATTAGATTACAGCAACCAGGCCAGTCTAGACAGGTGCTCTACACAGTCTCAGGGCACAAAAGTATCATCTGACTAGAGTTTACTGTCTCAAGGCAAGGTACATTGAAAAAAATCCACCATACAATAAGATAATAAGTATATTCATTTATCAGTAAGCTATACTTGGGGAATAAGGCTTCCAGAAGTTTAATAGTTAGCCTCATGATGCTAATTGTGTCAGAGGGGATGATCAGAGCTTGGCTCCAACCTTAGCTACTGGGGTTAGGAGGTTCAATTTATCATAATAAAATCAAACTACACACAGGACAAAAAGCACATGGACCAAGACTATCATCCATCCCCCTCTTTCCCTTGAGCTGTGTAAAGGAGAAGAGTATGTTGCCAACAGGAAGGAAGTGAAAAGAAGTAGTAAGGAAGTGGATGCTGATTTCTGTCTTCCTTAGCCTTGTTTCCTGCCATCTGGGTTCCCTGACTATTGTTTCAGTGCAACACATCCTGCTGCTACAGCTGGCCCTCTCAGTGCAGAGGGAGAGAGGAGAGATGGATAGGCAGAGGACATAGAGGAACATGGAGGGAAAAGTGAAGAACACACAAGACATACTTCAGGATTAGGATGCCAGAGACAGACAGGGAGGGAAAAAATACAAAGGAGAGAAGAAGGAGTGGAATTAAGAGTTGTAAACACCTACCCTGTGAAGGGTCACTGTGTGCTGTTCCCATATGACCGTTTCCTCCATCGCTGCACTCTGCAACACAAGACACAAACACTTTATTAGATACAGATATACATCCAATCTATAAAATAATCCTGTTTAATCCAAAATCCCGTCTCTCTGTGAAGCTTATATTGTTCAGTTTTGGTAGACTACGTGCCAGAGGGCTTTTGAGTCAACTCTATGGTTTATGCATTATGTTGGAAAGTATGCCTAATGTCTTGCCCCATTTAGATGTAGACATGTAAATAGGGCAGAGCAGGGACAGTATTAGAAGTACCTAGTATAATGCAGTCTAATACAACACAGCCTCTAACACAGCCTTAACTCGACGTCTCAACAGTGTAAAGAAAAACTGAATACTATCAAGTGCACATTGAAATACATCATGTGGCTCTGCATGATATTATGCAAGGTTGCATATTTTCCAGTTACTTTACATCAGCTAGAAAGTGTTTCAAAATTTTGAACAGCTGCTTATTAGAACCAAAAAAATAATTACAATTTTAGAATATATTTAATTTAATACCTTTTCATGAGCCATCTGCTTAGTTTACCTATGGTTTCCTGATTTTATAGGGAAATGGAGTACTGACTCAAAGGAGTACATCTAATCAGCAAGCCTTAACAGGATATAGCACATACTTAAATAACACAAACAAACTGTCATGTTTATAAGTAGCTTTTCATAAGAGTGACAATCTACACGCCCTACACACTACACACATACTTAGTGTTTCCATATCTTGTTCGGTTTCAGTAGACAGAGTTGTAGTGTGGCTACCAGCAAGGTAGAATTTATTGCTTATTTGCATGACTGAGTCCTGGAGTCCCAAAAGTCTACATGTGAAAAGATTATGAATGACAGCGGCATGAGTAAACAGCCGGCAGAGACTGAGTGAGGTTCCAAAAACTGAGTGAACATTCCTGTATTATTCCTGGCTGGGTCATCTGAGAGAGCTGAAGCAAAGACGGTATTTAGATGCTCCTCTGACCTGCCACACTGGATTAAAACTGATGCTAGGCGGGCATCTTTTGCTTTCACTCATTCTCTAATTCAGTTGCGTCAAACATCGCCCAGGTTCCTCTTTATGCGTGATTCATCTTTTAGTATAGGCTTGCTTTATTCGTTTTATTTATGTGTCGTGTCATCCAGTATGTCAAGGTCTCACTTTGATTCACTGTTGCTGGTTGGGAATATGGGAAATGCTCAAGAACTCACATTATAAAAACTATCAGAATGTCATAATTACAGCTGCAACTAATTATTGAAATTAAACTGTTTCAACCTTAGCGATAAAGGTTCTATTATTAGGTCAAAAGGGAATTCCTTCATTTGTGTCTGTTAAACTCCCAGAGTGCTATGTCCTCAGCTTTAAACTACATCTTTACTCAGCTTCCCTCCAGCTGATGAAGCAACACTGCTGTCCTTTCTGTCTGCCTGCAGGGAGTGATGGTACAGCTGTCTGTGGCAGCATGCTGAGCACGGTCCAATGTGGCAGGGGAAGGACAAGACATAAACATCACCGCACGTGGCAGGGTGCTCATTTACTACACCTTCTATAATCAACCTTTGAAAACACACCATGTCATCTGTCCACCCTATCATCGTGATAATCTCGCTCCCTCACCCCTAATCATCACCTTATCTCCAAACCATCTCACCCATCATCTTCAGCATCTCCACAGTCATTACTGTCATCACATTCCCTTATCCTAAATATACAGTTTACAGTATGTTCACACTGCAATGTTGCCGACTGCACGGGATGAGACAGACCAACACGCAGCTGATAAGAGTGTCTCGTGCTTGTTGACATACACAGACAGAGAATAGATTAGTCACGGAAAGAGACTGAAGGCAAAGAAGTAAAAGAGCAAATGTGCTAAAATGACTTTCAAACAAGAAGCTAACGAGACACATTCGGAATTACTGATGTTTCATTTGGGATCATAACAGCAAGGCGTGGAGTCACAGTCAATACAGCTATACATGCACACATATAACTTGATAAGAGGCAATTAGTTGATAATTTGATTGAGAGAGATTTATTTGACAACTGTTTTGATAATTGATTAATTTTCCTTGCAAAAATGCCAAACATTTGTTGATGTTGGCTTCTCAAATGTGAGCATTTGTGAGCATCGCACATGAGCTGAATATCTCATGGCTCTGGACTGCCAGTCTGACAAAACAAGCAATGTGAACATGTGACCTTGAGCTCTGGGAACTTATAACGGGCATTTTTCCCAATTTTCTGAAACTACAGAAAACTGTAGGCACACACTATGCTATGCTGCACTTACTGTAGGCCTCCTAATCTGGGTTGGTGCGTCAATCTTTTCCTTTCACTCCTCTGCTTCATATAGCCTAACAATGAATCAGTTGGCATGAACCTCTAGAATACACAGTTAACCCTTTGACCCTAATTTCCATGGCTGCTCTGTGTGGATGTTATTTATGTCCATAATTGGCGCAGAGGGCTTGGGTGTCCCCCCCCTCTCTATACCTCCTTCTCCACTCCCCCCCTCCCCTGTCTGCCCCTACGACTCCCACAGTAACGCCACTATTGTGTGAAGGGACCTGACCCATTTAACCACGGCTCCCCTCAACATTCCCAAACACATCCATTCCTCTGAAGTGTTTTGTGATATATTCATCCATCCGTTCATCCATTCATTCATCCAACAGTCCAGGCAGGCAGAGGGGAGCTATACCATGAGAAACAACAGCACGCTGGGGTCATGTGACCAGGCGGTCAGGCGGGCAGGTGGCCTTATCCTTGAACTGTAGATTGCACTGATAGGCAGGGAGGGGGAGGAGGAGGAGGAGGAGGAGGAGGAAGAGAGCAAGGCTGTGGGTTGGTTGTACAACTTACATATACAGTACCAAAGGACAGGGCACAGAAAGGTGTAGCAGACGACACATTAAAGGTTCGTTTTTTACTCTTTGCTCCCTTGTTCGTTTTTATCTCACACACACAAATGAATGGTAATCAATAAACTAAGTCCCTAAATCCATTCAGAAAGCAAGCTGAGACAATGGGAATGACTAACATTTTAACATTAAAACATATTTTGTTCCGTCGAATTTCCGTTCACACCCACGCACTGACCGTAAACCTTGCTAGGGAGGGCTTACAGTATGCGAGGGTGTATGAGCCACATGGGTGTAGGCCTGCTTGCACTAATAACAGGCCATGAGTCAAGTATGTACCGTGCTTGAAGTGAAAAAAACAAGTGTCAGTATTCCCCTTAGTCACAGGTTGGCGTGTGTATCCGCCGCTATCAGCAAATCATTAAGAATTACATCCTGAATTTCTGCGGTGAATAAAAGATACTAAGAGGTATTGCTGATGTTTACAACATGAATTTGTTTAATCAGGGGGACAACCATTACAATTAGCCTGTTACAGTTAAACATAATTGACTATGTACACTAGTTTTACTGTGTGATGCAATGAAGTCATCAGGCTGGGATGCCCTCAGTTCCTTGTATTCCCGGCGACATGCCTGGATACTTTCTCTTCTTTCTACTTTTAGTGTGTCACACAAATGAAGCACCTCTGCATCACCATACTCTATGTCCAGTTGTCCCTCAGGCTATCTACACTAGCTTTGACGTGTGGTGCAATTTAGTCATCCGGCTTGCAATGGAGAACTCCGTTGGTGGGCGATGAAAACATTATTGTAAGGTTAATATAACGTTATTTAGACTAGCTGCCAACAGAGAAAAGCAGGCAGGTGAGAATGGGAACTGGTGAGCGTCACGTAGTGCTCTCTGGGTAATGTAGATTATTTAGGGCCATTATCAATCGCCCAAAGAACCTGGTATGGAGAGGGCGGAAAAGAGTACCGGCACAAGAAAAAGTTACAGTACACCAAAGAATAAAATGAGAGAAAGTGATTTTCTGTCAAACATACTGTATATGACCATGACAGTGGCAACTGACCAAAAATAGTATTTTCAGTGGTGCAAAAACATATTGAAATGTGTACTTATGTTGAGCTTGTGAATGGTAAAATCACTACTATACAGTATGTCATGCCAGGGTGGGTTACAGTGAATGGCTGATGTGTAGTACACCCAAGAAATGTTTTGTTGTTTTAATGAATGTTAATCATAATCTTCTTTAAAGCAGATCTGCACTGAATAACAAGTCTGCAAAAAGGCTAGCAGAAAAATGCAGGTTAAAGTGTTTATGACAGAAACAAGTTAAACTGGTACATTCAGGTATGGTGGTAACAGCCAAGATGGTTAAGGAGAGAGAACCTGCCTATTTCTCACAGCTGGTTAGGATATTTACTCCTCTGGGACTATAGCTCTATCTCTCAGATGAGATTATGATACTAATTAATCACTGCGTTTTGAAGTGATGATTAACAGGCTGGTTTGATTGAGTGCGAGGTATAAGCAGGGTACGAAGCAAACAGCAATAGAGTCCAAGTCTGAGAAAAACTAAGGATAGGATGAACTGGATATTTTGAAAGCCTTCTGGGACAACAAGGATAATCATGACAACGCTAACATTTTAAATTTAATAAGATACTTCAGAACAATAAAAAACAATTCAATTTAACAGAATGAATTTCAACAGCTAATTAAAATGTGTTGTGGATGAAGAAGATCAATGCGGTCTCATCTTTCAAGGACAGAAATTATCAGAGAGAAACTTTCTGTGTGGAAAAGATCTTATCCGCTGTAGCTCAATGCCCAACGGTTATTCAGTTACAGGAACATTTTAGGTCACACAAAAGAAAAGATCACAGAATGCGCAAAGGCCAGAACAAACATGACCACAAGTGTGTCTCATTTTCTGTAGTAAAAAAATAATGAAAATACTGACGAGAACAAAGGATGAGGTTTATCTCTGAAGTCACAGAGTTGTGTGAAACAATGGTGCGCTTGATGTTGCACAAACTGACGGCAGCCTAGTGTATTTATACATCCATATTAGTCAGGCTTGAGTTCTGGCCAGCAAGGCCCAGGGCTGGGAAACAAAGAGCAGCCATCAAACCACACACATGTGTACTTATACAGACACACACACACACACAAACCATGATCTAACACTAAAGGGCCTCTTTGTTCAGGCTACAGCCAGCCTGGCTTGGCCCTGCCTGGCCCACCATAACACACAGTCCACTACAGAATCAGATGATAACAGCTCACTCAGGCTCTTCAAAGGCAGAGACTAATCCAATTCTTTGGGGCGTACTGATGAACCGACTGGAAAAATGACTGATAAAATGGACAATAATAACCTGCTGCAGAAAGCTATGATAAATAGGGTCATGTCAGGCATGCGAGTCTTCATAGCAGACCTCTCAGTCTCCTTAGTAATCAAACATCATTCACAACATCAACAACATATTCACATTTATGTAGAATTTAAACGAAATGCGTGCCAGCAGCTTAATAATCTTGGCACAGTAAGTGTATTCATTTGGCAACAAAGTGAAAAGTCAGCTGATGAGCCTCACCAAACTTTTTAGCCAGAAACAGCCACAAATATGTTGACCTAGGTCACAAACCCAAGATAGGGGCATTGAGTACAAAATAATAATTCAGCACAGAGACGTGTGCGGTCAAACACACCCCTTCCTAACTCTAAGTTGTTTTCTAATGAAAAAGAACTATGTTAACTTAAAAGGAAATTGAAAAAACAACAGGTGCCATGAGGTCATCTTATGACTAATGTCATGTGTTGAGGGGAGGTTTAGAAGGAGGGACACAATACAAACCCTTTATCAGTGCTTCACCAATGACATGTTGTCCACTTGTCTATTACTCACCCCCTTTCCACATCTAACTTCCCTTTATCTAAACCACAGGAATGCTTCATGCAGTGGGTGTATCAAATAGAAAGTCTAAGATGCAGTTTTTGAGAAAAACAGACAGGATTAAAATGTGGGAGAAGTGAAGAAAAAGATGAAAGGATAGGTCAGGACTGACTTTTCTGCCATTGAATGAGTACAATTCATTATTCACATCAGAGAGTACTGTGGTATAAAAAAGAAATACAGAGCAATGGGCTAGCGGCAGAGTGTCTAGAGAACGACAAGTGTGAGGTAAAATCCTGACAAAGCTTTAGGTCAGTGTGCCTGCTCTTTTCTGATAGCCTGAGGCAGGATGTAAGCAAGAGCAGCCACAGCACCCACAGGAAAACACTCCACTTCCTGTTTGCAGGAAATAGCTTCAGCTTCGACAGAAATCCCTGTGCACACTATTGAAAATTCCTCCTAGTATAACTCACCTCATCTTACGACCTGGCCAAGTGGTCTTTGCACTCTCACTGTGTTTTTATTCAAATACACCACGGTTGATCGTAAGTGGCCCTAGCGTTTTTTTTTTCATGGCTATCAGGCACTCCTATAAACACAAATGCATGGACTACCGCAAATACCCGTCCATGAAAGGTAGAAAAAGTCAGCCCTTTATCACGCAATTTTATGTAATATCGTTCTGTTGTACTGCAGAGCGACAACAATCGCCTGGGATAGTTACAAGTTAAAGGTCTACAGAGGTATATAGAGCAGAGGAGAGGAGGAACATAAAAGAAAAAAAGTGTGGAGAGTGGAGAGAGAGAGAAAAAAATTGAGACTAACACTTGAGGATCAACATTCAGAATGGAAACTCCCACAGAGTCACCACCCTGCACCAGCAGCTTGACCCGTCACTGGGGCAATTGTGTCCATGGTAACCGTATCTCCCCTCTTACTGGACCCAGAGGAAAGACCGGGCCAGAGTGCAGCAGTACACTCAAACAACACATAATTAGAGACACGCACATACTCTTTCTGGAGGGCAAGCACTCAACAGCAAACACATGCAAATGCATGAAAACCACTAATGTAAGCTTAAAACATTCTGCCTCTCAGATTAGCGTGCACTGTGCTGTCCTGTGAACTATACATTTAATAACCAACCCAACATAAATATCTGCCATCAGTTCTGTTAAACAGATGAATTCAACAGAAGCCATTTTTAGGGCAAGTTGCGTCTGTGACGGAGGGGGGGGGGAGGGCTGTGAGAAGTGTGTGCATACACATGGGTGTGCAGAAGAGGGCAAGCAGCCAATAGGCAGATGATGATGATGATGATGCAGAGCATCAGTCAGCAATGGTGCAGTGTTGTGCTGACATGCTTAAATATGCTTGAGTTAATTAGTCTCAAACAGCAGCTCTACTCTGTCGTACAGCTCCCTGAAAAGCCCCTCCATCAAGGCTCTCATCAACATAACATGCAGGAAACACATACACACACACACCTCTGACTGACAACTATCTGACACAGAGTCACTGCTAGAATGGTGAGGGTAGGAATAAAATACAAAACCTATAATCCAGGCTTTTGGATTAAAACGTTAATCTGAGCCATGCTTCCCTCTGAAGTCTACTGCTGCTGTCTCATGAAAGCAAACAGGGAAATGGATAGAAGGATGGATGAATAGACGGACGGCAGGACGTAAAAATTGGAGAACACTGTCATGTCAGCAAGCATGGTTCTTACGGTTTACTGTAACATCTTTTGGAATTCAGATTAAAGTTAAAATTCAAGTGGCGGGGAAAAAAAACACACATGCCTCTAGCTGTCTCACCGCTGTAGCTGCCTGCCAACCAGTGGATGATAAGTCTGTTTATGTTTTATCTAACCTTTAACCAGAAATGATTCTGTCACTTTGTGGATAAAATACATGTTTGAAGTGATTGTGTTAAAACCTGCCACTGTTAAGAATTTTTTGCTACAATCACAACACCTGTCACCTGTTGAATTGGTGCAAAAATCCCATACCCAAATATTTGCTGTATTTATCGTTCCCACGCAAAGTTATGCCAAAACCCTCCGGTTATCACTGGGGTATGTTACTCCTGAGATTCCCATGAGACTAGCTGATAACTGGTTCTGAATAGTGCATACTTTGTCCCATTTAGATTAGTAGAGAGAACACCTGTAAGATTTTCAGAGGAAGTTAATGCCTATGCATTAATCAGTTAATTCAATCATAGCCTCCTTGGAGGAATTGCTGATCCAAATCTGTTCCACTCTGTGAAGGATACAGATATTTTATTGAAAAAGAAAAAAAGACAAAAGTAATTCTCCGCTGTTTCATGCTGTGATGGATGTTGTGGCAGACATGAGGAGCTGTGTATCGATGTTATGTTGAGGGCTGATCTATTAGCATCCTCGTTAGATATATGACAACCACCTACTGGGGTGCAAACACTCAACGTTTTACTTGATTAAACTGTTAACTGTAGCAGCTTTTAATTTAATCTTTAATAACGATTTACAACTTATGTTTGTCTTTATCATAGGAACCGTATATAAAACGTAAAGGCTAATGTATGACCATTTGAATAAAGTGAGAGCTTTACTGGAGCCTCTGGGTCAGGTGCTGGCTCTGGACTAATCAGAGTGCAGCTCCACAGAGTTGATGTGCAGCGGGCTGTTCGCTGCTCTCCACTGACCCAGACACACAACTAGGCTCTGCTAGCATCTCATGTGCAGCTTATCCAGCAGCAAAGTCATCCCAGCTCAACCACACTAATTGTTCCCTGCCTAGAGAGACAGGCAGTGTGTTGAGGTCACAGAGGAGAGCGGTAACTTCTGGTGGGATTCTGACTTTCCACTTTCTACCATTCATTGTCCTGTTGGTTTGGTTAAAGCTAGGTCTGGGCAATTTATCAGAAAGTAATCAAAACGGATATTATGACCGACCTCATTTCAGTCCCCTTGGCATGTTTGATGAGTTCAAAAGGTTAGCAGTAAGCTGTGAATACAACGGTGAATGTTAAGTATGAGCTATAGTTTTTCAGCTACAGCTCCTCAAAAGCAGATTTCAAGATTTGTTTGCCAGCAGCTGAGTATTGTGATGGGAATTAACCTCAAGATTAGCTACAACTTCACCCTAGAGCTGCAAATGAGTCTCCTGTGTGTTCTCCAACCACAGTCTGGAGGCTGAAGCAGGTCATTTCAGAAGCAATAGTCAAGCAAACATTTGGTAAAAACTCCATAGCCTTAAATACCTAGCAGATGGATTGAGATAACAGAAGCCATATAAGTGTTATTCAAATCTATTTATGATACTTAAAATGTAATATCTTTTTTGATGGTCACAGGAGATGTGAAATAAAGTCTTTTCCTTTCCTGTTTTAGCAAACAAATAACTACAAATCTTCTTAAGAAAATATGCATTTATGATTCATCATTTCCTGTTTATTTTCCAGTACAAAGAATTAATAAGAGGTCTGCTGTGAGGACAGAGAATTTTGTATTTACAAGTGTATTTAAAAAGATGTTGTGACAGTTTAAGCTGTGGGTTTCTCACAAACTTCAAAGGCTTGGGATGTTTTTTGTCTTATACTCTTACTTATTAATCAGCATAACTTGTAGATTAGTTTTAACATATATGTTGGCTGAGAAGAAACATAGTGAATAAACACCTGTGCTTCAAGGATACATCGGCGATACGCTTTTGTTTATTTTTTTATTCTATCTGGTGAACTGTATCTGAACATGTGCATATACACAAGCACTTGTATACAAACATACACACACCCACTCCACATGTGCTCCGTTTCTTTGTCTGTGGAAACAGACTGTGGGCCAAGGCATTGAGAACGATAACCAGATCCAGCACTGAAACCTTTGCATTCAGCCAATCACTGTAAACCCAACAATCAGTATTCCCACCCGACCCCTCCCATCACACACACACACACACACACACACACACACACACACACACACACACACACACACACACACACACACACACACACACACACACACACACACACAACTCTTCAGGAATGTGCAGATAAGGAGACAAGGCCCAACACTTTCACTCTGTCTGTTTCTCATTCCAAACTGTTTCCCTCACCTTTTCCTGTCCTCACCCTCGGGCTCTCTTCTTTCATTCTCCCGCTCTGTTTATCTCTTTACATGGTGTATCTAGTCTCACTTTTTCCTTCTTAACAGTCACTGGAAATGAGCTCAAAATAAAAGATCAACACAACAATATCTTACATGCAACTGATACCGGGTCAATTTAATATCAGAGAACCAAGTTACAGTGATGTAAATTACACTATCAATAATCACAGGAAGTGAAGTACCTAAGGCCACACAGAGGGCTGAACAAGAAACACAATTCATCAAATTGCTGACACTACAAACCTCTTGCCAACCTAAATTTGCTTATATGAATGGTTTAGGGGCCAAAATACATGATCTGAGTTTCTGCTACTTTATGAACCATCCAGACCTCTCAGATCGTCTGGGACAGGTCTGCTTTCTGTTCCCAGAGTCAAAACTAAACATTGAGAGACAGCGTTCAGTTTTTATGCTCCACATATCTGGAACAAACTCCCAGAAAACTGTAGGTCTGCTGCAACTCTTAGTTCTTTTAAATCAAGGCTGAAGACTTTTCTGTTTGTCACTGCCTTTTATTAAACCAAATTTGAAACTTTGGATTAATTTCTTACACTGCACTCTAACTTTAACTCTCCTGTTTTACAATCCCACCATAGCCACATTTACATTTAACCACCAAAGAAAATAGATATAAAGGATGTAAAACATGGTTGTTGTAGCATCCATGTTCATCTCCAAATCCTTGATGTGTGTGGCATTGGGGTTTTTTTTTCTCCCTTACCTCTTCTGCATTTAATGAACAACAAAATAGCAGCAGTTCCAGTAAGCTACTTGTTGTCAATGGCATCATCCATTTGTTTTTCCACATAAAAGTACTCAAGCAACCACAAAAAGCCAGCAACAGATTCCCTCTCCTGTTAGTACATGAATGGTAAACTGAGAGATTAGATTTACAAGTTGCATATGGGATCGTTTTGCTAGGTTCACTTACAGTAGGTACGCTTGTCTTAAAATATTGTCAATATTGTCAATACTTGGTAGAATACTATGGTATTTAATGTTGTCAATACATCCCATTCCTACTTAACACCAACTGGGAGGAATTCCCCCAAGAGATCCACACTCTTCATTGCAACATACTACAGCGAGTGAGTGTAATAGTTTGTTAAAGCACAAAAGTCAAGCAGCACAGATTTCAAAGAATTATAGGAGTGTCCGTGTTGAATAAACTATGTTGTTGAGATTGAGAAACCAAAACATTGGTATTCTTGGTGTTTGTGGATGATGGTTTCATTTCACACTATTGCTCAATTTGACAGTGGTGAAACTCACTGCACCACACAGGCAATCAGGCACGTACACACATGGGTTAAACAAAGGGGTGATTCAGCAAGGGGTCTTTCAGTCTGCTCGTGTTTGCCTGCTTCCACAGAACACACAGGATGACCAAAATTAGCTACTACTAGCAAGGACAAATGCAGAGTGTCCCCACTGCCACAATGCAAACAACTACACATGATTATAGTGATAAGAGTGGCATTTGAATGTTCAAACATAAACAAGAAGCAGGCAGTTGGAGTATTTGCCACAAGTAAGCAACCTCATAATTTCTTTCCAATTTCAAGTTGCACAACATCGTTCAAACTTCGCAACTCTGAACCACAACTCATAGCCGGCAGAGTCACATGGTGCCATAAAACAAGAGGCCAAGCCCACTCAACAGCATTCCCAAGCTTTCTGAGGACTTTGCTACAATAGGCATCTTGTGGGGCAGAATCTATAGTGAATTAATGAGTTACTGTTGAAGCGGCCATTTTCCCAGCCCTTAACTGGCAAAATAATTACCATTTCCCCAAGAGATGAGCGATAGGGTGGGGGTGCATGCATTCTTTAATGAGATGCACATGCACAGAAAGATAATACACAAATGACTTCTAATGACATCTACAAAGAACTTCTCAGCACCCTTCCTACAGAGGAAGCCTGCTCCCCACAATGCACCAAATGAACTAATTATAATGTAGGAAAAACTGTTGGTGCAAATCTGTAATGAATCCTCATCTTGTTATTCAGTAGTGTACATAACTGATTGAACATCATTGCCATTTTCAGAAGGCTTGGCAACTGTAGGCTAGAGGAATGACAGAAACATATTCCTACTGTCCTGATCCAAGTCCATTACTTTTGAGTATCTGCAGATACCAAGTTTTACCAACTGCATAGTTATCATGAAGTAGTCCTAGCAATTGATAAAGCAATTGGGAACTAACAGCTGGATAGATCTGTATTAAGAAAATATGACCTGGATCAAAGCGTTCCTTTGATTGCTTCCTATTTATATAGTACATGACTAAGAAATAAACAGAAGATTACATTTACAGATACAGTAGATGATAATATAAAACAACAATACATGTTCTAACAACAAAATCTCAATGGTGTTTCCCTGTCTGATTGAAATAAGGTAAGAAAATACTCTGCCACAAATAGACAGCTGATTTATCTTTGTAAAATAATGAGACAGCCTGCATCCGGTCATCTTATCATGTGGGGGAATAAAAGATCGGATGAGTTCTGCCAAATAGGAAGGTGGTAATCCATGAACAGTTCTGTAGGTGACATTTAGTAGTTTGCAGTCTGACCTGGATGAAACAGGACGCCGGTGTTATGTGTTCAAATTTCTTGGTTCTAGTGAGAATTCTGGTGGCTGAATTTGTAGTAGATCTTAAGTTTTTTAATGCTACAGAGTTGAAGACCTGACAAGAGCATTTTACAATAGTTCTGCATTTTACAATAAACTTGCTTGCATTGCTCTGTATTTCTAGGAATCAAGGATGTGCAAAGGAGTATCTTTGACAGCTGATGCATGTGGAGCAAACATACAAAGTATCGGAAATGGACCTGGCTTTATATGACTAATATGACCCATTAAAAATGCCTATATCGGCCCCAGTCCCACTCCTGTGGATATAGTAAGTATATCTCTTATCAATATCAAAGAAAGTTGAGGAAGATTTAAAAAGGAGGAACACTTTTGAGTTCATGTTTTGCTCAGTGTCAGTTCCATGTTTGATGCTCTATATTTCCTGCATTTACTCCTAGATTGTGTGAAAACAGCAACAAATTGAAAAAAAGCTTCCTCTCCATTGGTACACTAGTAGCTATACATCAAGATTACTGTGCATATCTGTTATGAAGTGTCCTGTCCTATATTATCTTTGCTCATGATACAGGTTTATTTTAGAGTATACACATACTGGATTATATGCCATAAATGTTGTAAATGTAAATTAGTCTGAAGAGACAACATTTCAACCCTACCAGCTTAAGCAAAACAACTTGCAAAGCAGAAAATAGTAGGTTTAATATTTGTTAGGATGATGACAGATTTTGAGGAAGTGTGAACACAGCTCTTGTCCTACACTAGTAAATGTAATACACTAAAAGAGAAGAATGGAGAAAAAGATAAAGAGATAGATATATAGAAAGAGATGCATCTGATAAGGTTTTTTTGTCTAAGGTGGGGTGGAAGGATAGAATTGCTATCACATACAGTTCAACAACACAACATGGGCAAGACACATGAGTTATAACGACAGCTGTAAAGGTGCAGCTTAGGTTGATTCAGATTGTACAGATAAGACAGATTTTAATAGGTACATACAGACTAATCATAGCTTTTTTTGCAGGTGAGAAAAAAAAAATCATAGATATAAGCCTAGATGATAGTATATGAATGAAAGGCCAATCTTGTCCCAACAGGTCTCTAAAAGAAGCAAATTCCTTCATCGGGAGGAAGTCTGATATCTTGGAAATTTGCACGCTTCAATAGTGCTGGGAATGATTATTCTTTATTTCAGCAGTCTCCCTTAGGCTGATGACTCTTTCACAGACAGAAAGAACAGTGCTATACTTCCAACACTGAGAACCAACACTGTGAAAGATAAGCAAATGAACACACAGCAGAATGTGTGTGTGTGTGTGTGTAGAGGCATGTAGGGCAACAAGCCTTGGGATGAATCTGTTCCGGCCTCTTTCTCTCTTCCCTAACCAGCTGAGCCACGGCTGCCACATGCACTCCCTCTTGTCTCTCTTGCCCACCCCATACCCCTGCTTCCCCTGTCTCTCTCTCTCACCATCTCCCTCTTGCTATTTCCTCTGTCTCACACACACAAAACACCCTGTGTCAAATCCCTTATGCCTGTAGTGGGAATGATAAATCCCTGCAGAGACCTGCCCTGCCAAAAAGGATGCAGGGCTGGCTTGGAGTGTCCTAGCTTTGCTGGGGTGGGTGTTTGATACGGAACAAGGGACAAACCAAGACTCAGGGTTAAATGATATTTCCATCCATCCAGCAGGTGAGTGAAAAGTGCTGGATGGAGGGGCAGACCACCACTCAGACCCTTGTGTTTTCATCCTGCCTGTAACATGCTGCTCCTCAGGCCTCACACAACCTGGCTGCATCTAGCAGGTCTACTTTCCATCATTAGATTTAAGTCTGGAAACATCCACTTGAAAACTGATTCAGCCCATTCTAACCAACAAACATTTAGATGAAAGCATGACGCATTGAAGATCTAAATTGAAGTATGCCACCTTGATTCAACCCGGCATGACTGCATCACGTTCTGGCTGTGACACGGTTTTGTTTCCGTCCTCTGCACGACGTTATACCCTACCAGGAGCGTTTCAGAAGCGAAGCGTTTGCTCCAGCAGGGCCAAAGAGAAGAGAGCCACCGCTCTACCTCGAGATGAAGCCGGGGACCGGGTAGTCATGGCAGCAGTGGTGTCATAAAATCTTGTGATTTTAAAACTTCCAAGATGAACCTCTTGTCATCCATGGTGACAAAATACCCTCTGACCAGTTGACTTCTGGCCCGATTATAATGTAATGTTGATGTAAAGATGTGATATACTATCAGGAGTCTTCACAGGGTGTTTCATTTTGAAAATTGACCAGACGCTCTGTGCCATTCCTGTCCTGTCTGAGTTCCTGCCCAGCTCAAAGTGCTCTGTGCAGCTTGCATGGCTTCCATCAAAAATAGACTGGGCACGTATTTTTAGCGGAGGAGAGCGGAGAGCTTCTTCTGAAACGCACTGTGGCATGTCTGGTGGGATCACAAGCATTGACCAGAGTGGCTGCGATCAGCTTCGGCGGCCGTGTCACAGCCGGAAGGCGACACAGACGCGCCTGGTGGAATCGAGCAGTGACTCATCGTGCTTATTTAACTACTTGTCTTTTTTTTTTTCAGAAACTACTTTAGACAGAAATTAGACAACATTTCAGAACCGCACCCATGTTATTCCAGAAAATCAGAGAGCAATGACAGCTCAGCAAGTGATTCATCTAATCAAGTATAGGAAGGGTTCATGTTGACGTCCCATAAAGCAGATGACTTTAAATCATCTTGAATACTTTTCATTTCGTAATTTATGCACGAGACCACAAAGAAATGAAATGTGTGGATTGTTTTTCAAGGCTACTGCTAGTCTTGATGACAGTAAAAAACTTTGACCCATGTCGAGCAAGGAAATTTTACTCCACCCTATCCTGAATCTGAATTTAATAGAAATAGATATTAATGTGATTTATAATATGCTTTGTAAAATGAAAAAGCCCGAGAGCTATAATGCCATGATTATAGGAGAGAGAGAGCGAGAAGAGAGACAGACTTTTTAAGATCTGCCATGTGACTCAGATTATAGCCGGTGCATCCCTCCCTCCCACTCCTTCCTTTCTCTGTTTCACCCCTCCAATAACCCCTCCCCACATCACCTCCTCCCTCAGAAGGCATTCTCTGTTTTCCCTCTTTTTTTTCCTCTCTCTGCTATCCACCTGCCTCCTGCTGTGTGTTTCCGCCCTGGATTTCACTCCAGAGATGAAATGATAAGCAGGTCAGATATCCTTGATAACTGCTCACACTTCAGTCATCTGGTACTGAAAAAACATAAACATCTGCTTTCTCTCAATGTTTTCATCTAGGCTCTGACATAAGGTGATAGTTCAGGAACAAGGAGCTCACTTTCTTTATCGCAGTACAGTGTCTTCTCTTTCTCAAAACTGGTGAGCAATGAAATTTGATTCCTCCCTTTAGGAATCAAGTGTATTATATCTGGTCATATGGAGACAATCATACTCAAATTAAGCTTAGCTCTGTATGCGTCTGTATGCTGAACTCTAAAATACATTACATGTTCCATAAACCTAATCATAAAAATTTGTTTCTGACAAAATAAATAACATGAACGCATTAACTGAATCCAGATAGGTCAAAAGCGGGGGACAAACAAGCCAAAAAAACTGGAGCCCAGCTGAACCAACTAGCCCCCGGTTGCTGCCTTCAATATGGGAAACTGGCAGCCCTCTCATCTTATACGCAGAGACAACTTACACCTGCCCACCTTAAGGGCTTAAAGGCTATAATCAAAAACCTGCCTGTTAGTGTGAGTTTTGCTGCATGTATGGGTGTATTTTGTGTCTCAATTCCCTTTTAGACCACAGATGGATGGACCTTTTGCATCATTTTGGGCGGTAGCTGTTGTCTACAGTGACCAAAAGAGCACTGACCGCCCTTTACCACATGTCTTAAAATGTTCTCAATGATACCAGAGAGTTTTCCCTGTGTGACTTTTGGATGTGCAGCTTTCATATTTGTTCTGTCTTCTTTGTTCTATTTTTTGACAACAAGCATACTTATAGTCCACATGGTCTGAATCTACTGCACACCTGAAAATCTTGCAAGGAGAATCCCTCTCTTGACGTGCTTTAATGATGCTTTTTTTTGTGAGTTTAACCCTAACCCTTTGTTCAAACTGAACTGCATTAACAGAAGATGAGATAAATGCGAAACAACTCCTTGTCATACAAAAAAGACATTAGCTGTTCCGTGCTCTGTTTATCACTTGCCACATCAGCACTGATTCTCTAAAAAGGACGAGGAGCCTAGGACACAGAACAAAAACACCAGTAGGACTCTTTTCCTCTCCCTTGCACGTGGTCCTCTAATTACATTTCTCTCCTTCGGTGATGTAAATGGAGATGTGTAATCATCAAAGCAAAACAGAAGCTGTTCTTGGCCCACTGTGAAACCCTAATTAATACAACCTCCTCCATCCAAATGCAGTTTCCATTTATTTCAGTCAAAACACAAGTCTAAAAGGCTAGAAGGACTACGAATGCTCTAAATTACATTTCTTCTTTCTGTTGCATCCACAAAGTAAACAGGAATGGCTGAAGGCTGCACATAAGGAATAAGGCCAGTCTTTACTGTGGTGAAGGACAGTTTGGCCCCATTTACACCTGGTATTAACATGTAATCTGTATATGGATACATTATCTGGATAATAATATCCTAGTATTAAAATGCATTCTTGTTTTCTCAACTGTGTCCGTATTGTGACTGAATCACAATATGCGAATTAGCTAGGCAGAGCTGGCGGACTTGTCAGCAAACATGGCACCAGGTCAATGGAACTGCTGCCATGAATGGATATCATTCACTTTTTTGTGAGGGAAACCTTCCAGTTACCAACTATTACTTTACAGAACTTGCTTTAGCTGGCAGGAAGAGGTGGAGCGAGGTGACCTTTCAACTTAATGGGACAATTTCTTTTCTTATGAATGTGGAAATGCGGTATGGATTGCATTTACACCTGGCTGAGGTCCGATCACAATGCAAGCCTGACCACCTCCAAATGTGGTCTGGCTGATCCGATCACATTCCAACCACAATGTGTTCTGAGTGCCTTTACACGTGGCGTTAACATGTGTTTTTCTTTATACAGATAACGTATCCAGACACATATCATATGTTAATGCCAGGTGTAAATAGGGCCTCAACGTCAGCTCTTTAGTGGATTAATGTGGTTTTCAACTAGTCTGTTAAATAATTGATTCATGAAAAAAAACAATGCAGTAAGTGATCAAATGATACTGTGATTTAAATTATATTATACAAAAAGATTGATAATCAAGACTTGGAGTCTAAAGTCATGCTAGTGGCTTTGTGAGGCTGCTCTTAGGCACAGCTGAGCTTCGAGCTAAATGCTAGTGCCAGTATGCTAACATGCTCACAATGCAGATGTTAAGCAGGTATAATGTTACACATCTTTACCAGCGTGTTAGCATTTGATAATTAGCGATAAACACAGTAAAGTACAGCTGATGCTGATGGTAACGTTCACCAAAGTTACTTCAATTCATCCTGAGGGAGACAGAATTGAGTGTACCCATTTCCTAGAAATGCATCCAATGTGTTTTTAGGACAGTTCAAAACCAAAAATGGAAAAGTCCAGCAGTCACCAAAGTCAGTCAGTATGATTCATCCTCTGGGAAGCATTAATGTTTGTACAAATATTGGTGCCAATCCATCCTGTAGATGTTGAGCTGCTGGTGGCGCTAGAGGAAAAGTCAGGGAATTACCAAGGTAGTTGGTATTCATCCTCTAGGGACTCTATAAATGTCTGTAAAAAAAATTCATGGCAATTCATCAAATAATTGTTGAGATATTTCTGTCTAAACCAAAGTGGTGGAACAACCAACTATCCCAATAGTCATATTCCTTTCACATTCACAATTCTGTCCTTAAATTATTTTTTTTTTTAGAAATATAAGTAAAATACTTCTCAGATATGTACATTTTACAACTTCACTTTTTGTTACTCAGTTGCTGAGGTGTCTTTCCTTTTATCAAAGGTCAGCCAACCACCATAAACAGGCCAGCTTGGTTGCTTCTATAACAAGGAAAAAAAGCCATACATGACAGTAATACCAAACCTTCATATATGGCTTGAGAAAATTTAAGATGTGGACTGTGATTAAGAGGCCTGGAACAAGGCAAGTTTTCAACCAACTTTGGAAGCAGTTGCAACCAGCAAGGCTGTCCTTTCCTCCCCCTGTGGTGCCAGAGCAGGAACTCTGGCACCAAACGGAAAGATCTCCTCCTTTCTGTCTACACAGAAACACATCATACTCTAAACAGCAATTAACATAAATTATTATTTTGTGGTTTACGTCTATCATGACAAACTGAAGGCAGTGGCATACTATTAGTACAAAGTATTGTGCAATAATACCATTATTGACCTGTGAGACATGAAGTCAACACACCCACATGTTACTCTATTCCTGGGAGATAATACCTCGACATTTTATTATAGGTTTATGATCACCTGGAGTATTAATTGCTGAGTGACTCATGCTGGTGTTATGGCAGTTTATTACAACTCATCAGGTGGATATCGAAAGAGAGGGCTAAGACAGAGGAAAGCAAGCTGTACTTGTTTCACAGATTGTGTCTGACAACGCAGGATGGACCATAAAATTTAGTTAGGGCAAGTCTGTCTCACTAAGTTAACAAATACTCATTGTTATATCTCGTGAACAACATACTAGGCATAACATTTTACTAGAAAGTGCAGTGGTTAGAGCTCAGTGATATGGTTAAAAATCAATATCACAAAAAGAATATTTTTCATTAATCATATTAATGCAAAAAGAACACTTCTTACTGGATTAACAAGTGTCCAGTAAGAAGAACTGGGCACATTTTTCACAAACAGTGTAAGAAAGATTTTACTCTGAAGCAGCAATAGGAAGTGCTGTCTTAGTTACTAAAGTTAGCGCCCATAGCAGCTCACTGCTTGACAAAACATAGTCAATAAAAGATAAAAGATTCTGATATTTTTCCAGCCCTTTTTTGTCAGTGATCAGTTTAAGTTCTGATCATAGTTGCTCATGATACAGCACAGCGTGTTATGTTTACAATTACTGAAAACTATTTAACACTGTCACTCAATCTTAATAGTTTCACCTTCAATGCAAAGCAACGTTTCCTAGAAAATCAGGAATAACAAGAAGTTGAAGGGTAACACTGGTATGAATAATAAGTGCATAATAACCTCTTGGCTCATTATCAACTTCAAGCATAATAAAGTAGTAAGTTTTATGTCAAGGCGTGAACCAAGCCGTCATATACAGCGTAACGTCACCAGTGGACATTATGGAGCTGGTTTCGCTTAACTGGAACAACCGACCAAACCTGAATATCACCTCTGTCAGGCCCACAGTACATTCCTCGCTTGTCAAACTGAAAAAAAATAACATTGGAATAGACTACTGAACACACTGTGTACAAATATTTAGGTCTAATAAGAGGATTGACCCACTTAAAATACCTTCTGTAGTACCCTTTGCTATTCAATGTTAGCAAAATGTTGCTTTTATAACAAAATTAATGCACTTAAAAAAGCAACACAGTCACGTGGTGCATGTTTGCAAATGTAAAGGTCACCTACTGATGAAAGCCTTACAATATATTAATAGTACAGTATAACTTTACAGTATATTCTGAAGACTGTTCTGCTGTCTGTCAACACCTGACCTGACCCAGTTTTGACCAAATTTTCACCAATGCTTCACTGATGACTTATCTAAAATATATGATATAAAACTAGAAAATATGCCAGCCTTGACAGATATTCATCCAGGTGTTTTTAAGCTGATGAATGGACAGCAACTACAGACAGCTGGTACCGTGTTGCAAGTGACAACAACCCATACATTAAACCATTCATTCCCTGAAAGGGGTCTTCAGAAATGAGACTAGACATGTAATCCAAGGGGTCCACAAAAATAGATAATACTTAAATTTCAGTGTTATTCTATTTACATACTGTTTAAACAGTAAAATTGTGCATAAGGATCACACATTGGATGACAGGTGGCTGGCTGTTTCTCCCGAGTTACTATCATCACCCTACTACACATTGTCATGAGTTACACGTTAACTTTAATAGAACAAAAAACATTCTCAAACTGGGATTTCATAGTAGTGCAGCTGATCAAATGGAATTTGTTTAATCTATTCTGGGCTCTCTGACATTGTGAAAAAGTTTGGATTCCTTGTATTAGGGCAGAATGTTTGCCTTGGAGGCAGTTAGTTTTCAGATCATGGGGATTTCCTCCCACTGTTTTAATTAACTATTATGACAGTGACTCTTGAAATCAACAGGTTGCATTTCTAAGCACAGCTGGGTGACTTTTGTGTTATCAGTGGCGCCTTATCAGTCAGTAAAAGTCAGATTACTGAGAAACTAGTATAGTACAAACAGCATGGCTAGATATAGGCTATGTTACTAGGTATAGATTTACAGAATAACGCCTGAGCAACACACACAAACACCACCACCATTAAGCACACCATCACTACAACCAAAAGTCTGAGTTACAAAGTTTTACAGCCACTCTTACGGTATAATTAACCACGTTTCCTATTTTAGAGATTCAGGTTAACACGAATACTGTTGAACAAAAAAAAAACTTGAATTTTATCCGGCCAGGTACCCACCTTATTTGAAGCTTTGGAGGACATTATACACTCCTATTCCGCTTCAAAAGTGGCAGGTTAAAAGTAGTTGCTGTTTTGGTTTTGATAATCACTTGGGTGAGTGCGCTATTTCCTTCCAGTTGAATTTTCGCCCAGCTGCCGCCACGCCGGGCTACGTTGTTATTTTATTTTATCCGGGACGACGGGAAACATGTCACGAAAAGCCGTGTAGAAAGTCCAAAGTTCATTATCTTATCTTCGTTGCCTGATAGGTTAACGTTAGTCCAGTCGAGTACCGAGTCATGGAAGAAACTCGAGTTGGAAAAAAAACAGGAATTAAACCACCTTGCTTTTAAACGTTTCCTCGCTGACCTCTGGATGAAAAGTTGGGCAGAGTAGGCATCACTCGGACGGTGCACAGCAATGGCAGGCTGAGTAAACCTCTCCCTGCTCTCGGCTCTGTGTCTGTGCGGGGCGGACCATTGCACATTCGTAGGGGTGCAATACACTGGGAAAACGGGGGCATTGCCCTTATGTCCCGAGAAGTCTCCAAAGATAAGGGATTTTTGTTGGGATCTACGCGAATATATATTATTGCCTTTCTCTTTTGTTCAATTTTTGTTTTGTATCTTTTTCTGTCGCGTTTAAAAAAGTGTCCACCCCTGTTATCTGTTATGGAATAAACAGTCCGGGATACAATAAGGAGAAGCGACGCCGCTGTCCCTCCTGATGCTGAATGCTCACTTTCACTGTGTGGTGATGGTTAGTGCTATATGTTAGCCTGTTACACAAGGACTACAGTAGCCTTTAATCTCAAATTTGAGGAAAAAATATCACAATATATATTCAGTTAAAAGCTTTGGCCCTCCTCTATCAAACTGAACGCAAAATGTGCAAAATGGGCGACACAAAGCCAAACAACGTGAGCAGAATATTTATAATGTTAGGCAACCATTTGCCCTTTCAGTGTTTGTTTTGGAGTAGTGCTTCTTGTAGCTTAGAAAATAACAAATTCAGCGACATCAAAAGATTTTCTTAGCACAGAGAAAATCGGGAAAGTGTTTGTGGTTGATAAGTCACCCCACAGGAAACCACAAAAGCCATTCTGTAAAGTTCCTATGACTTCCCAAACCAGACCCCACCCACAGGATGTAATCTCTGCTTGTATTGTTTCAAAGTTTACTTCTGTTTTTAGCAAAACACGATCTGCAATATAAAAGTAGGCCATAGGAGGGAATCACAAAAATGGCAAAGCTGTGTGACATTAAAGTTTTTCAATGTCTACTGTTACAGTGAATGTCAATGTTAGCCGTTACCATATGAACTTACAGACACGCCCTATCTTTTCCAAACAAACTGTACAATCGCATTCCCTCAATCTAGCTTCTTCAATGATTACTTCCTTTGTATCTTTTTTTTTGCTCAACTGAGAGGAGGGCTCTGCAGCAGTGTAGGTGGTCTAGAGGTTAATTCCCACCAGACATAATCCTACAAGGCTAAAATACCGCCAGTCATGAGTAGCAGACATGTCCTGAGGGTTGCTAACAGAGGATGACCTCCAGAAAGGCCGGGTCATGCCGAGAAGAGGATCAAGACAGATGAACGACTCAAAACCTGCAGCCATACTTCAGCCAGGGAACCACACACACATTTCCATTCTTCAATAAACTAATACACATTTTCTTCATTGAAACACAGTGTATTGTTCTACCAATCGCTCGGGGAAAAAAAACAATGCATGGGAAAAATGCAATTAAGTTTAAAACAGAAACACTGATGTTAAACATGCCACATGGATGATACATACGAGTATAGACGCAAGTCGCTCGCTCCTTCTGAAGCTCCTCAAACGCCTGTCAGGATCGATCAGTGCGGACAGCAGGATGTTTAACATGATCGCTCACTTGTCAACTAAGTAATTTTCAATGAAAATAATCAAACTGGAGCTAAAAAATATCTCCAATCAACTTTAAAAATGACAATAAACAGAAGCCTTCCTCTGCTGCTCGCCTCTCGCTCTCATCCACACCTGTGATTGTGCCTCAGATGGTCTGACAGAGAGGAGCAAGACATTAGTGACACCCCAATGTGATCAAAGCTATCTTTGTCTTATGTGCTTACATCCCTGCTCCCATCTCTCTCTCTCTCTCTCTCTCTCTCTCTCTCTTTCTCTCTTTTCCCCTGACACACACACACACATAACCACACACATACACAAGAACAGAGATGCTTCTCTTTCGGGCAACGGGCAGCTTCAAAGCTCAGGTGCGCTCATGGAAGAGCAGGCACATGGAAAACAAAGGCGAACATGCAGGCCCACATTTGGTTGGAGCACATCACAGGGTTCACTCAACCCAGCTTCTCCTGCAGCGATAAGGCTAATGTAGAGTGAAACAGCATAAAGTGCACAACCTACAAATTGTAAAGCTGGCTGTTTATGCGCATACAGGTGTTCACGTAAGCAAACATATAGTACAGCCACGTGGTAATGAACAGAGAAGAACATGAGGTTTGGTGTGAAGTGGCTGACTTGCGTTGGTGAAAGTTCTTTAAGCAGATGTTGTTTCCTTGTCTTCATCTGTCTTGAGTTTGGTGTCTGTGAGAGGCTGTGTGATCCCTCCGGTGCCCTGTTGACTCAAGGCTGTCCTGCAGGTCCAGCAGAGGCTCTTTGTTTCTACATACTAATAGAAACCTTCTGGAGACATGGGATGAAACTGGAGGTCTCTATCAGTCCATGCCGAATTACTGTAGGTAAACTATGGCTACAGAGAGAAGGCATTCGTCTACAGGGTTTTTTGGCATGTAAACATGCATAAAGGATTTTTGTAGGTTGTTTAAATAGTTACAGAACCTATTTAAGCATATTAATCTTCTCAGTAAAAGCTACAAAGGGACAGGTTGTTGTGTAATAATCAGTATACAAATGTCACATCTCTGCTTACGAGGCCAACTGTTTGTGACCAGATTAGTATCATATGACAGGATTACCAGGCATCTCTCAAATTCACCCCCCTTTCCTTCCAGGTCAATATTGTTCAGGCTTTTGTGTGTGACTCAAATAGTAAACACACATCTGGTTTCAGGATTTTAAGAAACACAGACTTAACATGTAATAAGCCCCAGACATGGTTCAAGTTACAATTTATTCATCCATAAAATCACAGAAATTATGATGTTACCATCTTAATCAACCAACGCTGATTACAGAACATAGGAAATAAGCATCCATAAAATAAAACCATAGATAAAAACGTATACCTATGTTCCACTATAAAAAAACTGCTAAAAGGCAGAACAAAAGAACCATTCAACTTATAGCATAAAAAAAACGGCCAAAGCTTTTAACCTACACCTTACCTTCCCCGTATCAGCTTAACTATCGGCTGTGCAAACACACTCCCTGCCTGCTGCTTTACATCAGAAAGGGTTTTCTAAGAAGCAAACATGGGCAGCAGGGCGAGCGATGTACAAATACATTCTTACAATAATAACTCAGGACTCCATCCGCCGGGAGAGACTTTAAAACCTGATCTTCCACTAAACCTGTCAACTGTTTCCAGTCATGCAGTCACTCTTTTCCATATTCAGAGACGGCGCAGGCGAATTATCAAGCACATCCTCTCACATCATACAGTAAGCATGCCAGTTTCCAGGAGCGCTGTGCAGGTGAGCTGTTGAGCAGCAGAGTTACAGCATAACCAACATAATTATGGATTAAATAAAGAGGTTTATGTATACAAAAACAAAATTTCCTAATTACTAAATGGACCACTGTCAGTCTAAAGCCTTGCTTTGCACAATTTTTCTTTCATTGTTTCACTGAATCCACACACTCTTCTACATGTTTTCATAACTACAAAAGAAGAATGGTATTATATATTTTGCTATCACAAGTCAACTGCATTTGATTGCAAGCGTATCAAAGGATATATAGTCTTAAAGAGAGCTCCAGAAACAGCACTTACTATATGAAAATAATATGAGGATTTTCACAGTTAAAAGTCATTTCTTATCATCAATGTTAATAATCCTGCTATTGTCAGTTTTGTTCTTCCCTAATTCATTCACAACCACAGAAGCAAAATTAGCTTAAGAGCAATCTGAAGTGCTGTTATTTTGAGTGACTTACACTTAGTTTTTGTGATGAACAAAACTTCAAGCTTTTGCAGCACTAAATTTACCATGGTGGGTCTTCAGTCAGTGACAAAGAACCAGGCTACTTTTAATCTTCTGAAGACATTTACTCCAAGAGGTGGCCTGTGATCAACCAACCAAAAAAATCTCTCATTTTCCTTTTTCTCTTCTCTCTCTCTCTCTTTTGCTCTTTCTCTTCTCAACAGATAAGGGTTGCTGAGCCTTTTATAGTCAGAGAAGAGCGACTACGCTGCAGTGAACCTGGTTGAACTCCACTCTGCTTCTCAGCAGTACCTCAAGTAGCTTAACAAGTAAAGGCCGAAGTCGCAGAGCACCACAGCAGGTCTACTTGAAATTCCAACACTTTCTTATTTCTGTGATTATTTCTCAATACAGAAAACAAGCAGCTGTTGTGATTTTCCTCCCTTGAACCAGCTTGAATATTGAATTTATTTTTTGTGCAGAGACCCACACACGTTGACAGTCAATATACCGTATAAACCTTGTGAGGAAAAATTAGCCATTACATCATGCTTTCCATCCACGTGACGACCCTATTGTTTGCCACTGAATGAGACTGTAAATTAAAAATATTACAAATCCAAAGGAACAATCCATAAGGCATTCAACTCAATCTAATGTGTGTGTGGGTGCGTGTGTGCGTGTGCATGCACGTGTGTGTGTTTGCTGGTAAATACTTGAAGACAAACAATTCGACCTTTTCCCTTCATTGTTGGGCTGTTTGCATACAATGCTACTGAAAATTAAATCAGCAATTTCTTACTGCCCAGTTTCATTCATGATAAATTTATCAAAGTCATTACAATGTGTCTGTGCTGTGTTCTCCAACACAAGGCACAGAGACGAAGAACAGACTGTTCTCAAAGGTTTCATATCACACTTTATGAATAATCATGTTCTTTTTCCAATGATAACTGTCCCCTTTCTAAGACTGGCATCAAAATCTAGCAATTCTACACAAACCAGATCGAAAACAATTAGCCATTACAAAAAAAATGTTAGGTATTGGCCACAAAAACAGATACTGGGGGTGTTTCAGGTGTAAGGAAGAGGAACACAAGTTCTGTTATTGTCGCAGAGATGTGTTAAATAACTTGCACCCAGGCTGCACCCAGGATGGTGCAATTACACCAAGGTGCACTAAGTGACAGGTGGGTGCATGAAAATATTTTTGCTGACACACTACAAGATTTTTCCAACCTGCTAGGTTGCCTTACTGCACATGTAAGCAGTTTGACAATGTGGGAAACTGGGGATAAGTAGATAGACATTTTAAGGATATATAATATAGTATATAATATCAAGTCTTTTACACGTTTTTACGTCTTTTATTTTGGTGCTGCCTCTGGCCCGGTTAGAATGATGGTAATGTGTAATCTAACATGATGTTTCATAGTTCAGTCTTCGCAAGAAAAGATAATCTTTTATTTACAAAAGTAGTAACAAGTTCAGAAATTCTACAGTAATTCAAAACAGTGCTCATATAAAATGCTCCTACAGTCTTTTTTATTAAAAACTAGAAACTGTAAATGTCTCTTTACTGCTTCCCTATAATCAGATTAACAATACTTAGTTGGTTTTGTAAAACATGAGTGTACTCATGGGGTCAATAAAGAGGCCAAATTCAAGGAAGTCAAGCGACGGGAAGTTGGTTGATGTAATACAGTGGAAATCTGAGGAAAAGTGATCTGTGTAAACTAACAGCCGTCTAATCACACAAGTCTTCTCATATAATCAGATATTCATAATCACATGTTAAATAGCATGCAAAGGATACCTGCAAGCTGTTTTTCTTGGCTAAGTTTTACACTGTGATGGTTGGACTACATAAATGTACGCCCTAAATGTAATTTAATCGTTTATTTGTGTGGCTATACAAACACTCCTAACATCACCTGAACCTAGAAGAAAACTGAACTCAAACCAACAGTGTGGCAATGCGGCATATGATGCACATATCACTGAGAGCCTCACCACATGGACAAAAAAAAACAAGGAGACGGCAAATGGCCAAAGTGGCACTCACATGAAACATTTGCTACCCGTAACAAGCAAGTGCTACAACCACCTACAATGCCTTGTTGTAGAAATGCCTTGAAAATCTTTGAAGCCATTTGTATGGATGATACTTGTGCAACTAGAATAATTTTTTTCAAGAGAATGTATCACAATGTTTTTGTGCATTTTGCTTCATAAGTCCATGTCATTTGTCAGTGCCTTGTTTTCACTGTTTTCACTGTAATACATAATTTATCTAGCATGGTCTTTATTCAACCTGCCCTGTGCTGTCATCACTATAAAGAAGTACAAGAGAGGAAAAAACAAAAGCATCCCAAGAAGACCAATCGCCATTCATGCAGTACTATAGACGTAGCCCATGCACTTGTGCACAGAGGTACCTCAACGCAGAAAATTCACTCTTGAGGCACCAGGTCCAACTAACAAAAACAGAAACAGAACAAAACCTTCCTTCCAGTGGCAATAACACAAATTAGCAAATAGCATCTGCAGCACATGCACACACACAGACACACACCTACACAAATATGCAGCAATTACGCTGTGCTGTTACTTCTAACAGGTTTATGTGTCACCTCAGACAGAGAAAGAGAGGGTGTAATAAAAGCAGCAGTTAAACTGTCTGGCAGCACTTGTAGTAAATGTCCACCTTAGGCTATAATAACAGTGTAGAAACAGAATCTATACAAGCTCACTGATGAAACCTTGAATCTTTTAAAATTGCTAGGAATCACAACCTCGCTCTGTAGTTCCCATAGTTGTGGACATAAATAGAAATATAGTACAGTCAGAGGGTACTTGGACAGGAAGAGGTTTTGGACATTTAAAATAAGACAATGATAATGAGGTTCAATACCTGAAGGCTAGCTTTGAGGGTCCACATCAGATGAAAGAAAAATGTAGCCCTTTTTATACATCGTTCAAGTCCAGCTATTTTTGGGATAGATAGTAATTGGACAAATTAACATTAACATAACAAATAAACTGAAATAAAGTCACAAGATTTATTATTTGGCTGCAAATCATTTGCACTTACTGACAGGCATCAGAAGACAATTAGTATTATGTTCCCTGGTGTTGCTCTGCCAGGCCAGTACTGAAGCCATCTTCACTTTTTGTGTGTTTCAGAGACTTTCTGTTTTCAGTCTGGTCTTGAGCAATGAAACACATGTTCAGTAGGATTGAGGGTTTTTATGGCCATAAAAATCTCCATGGTTGCCTTATGTGTGCATGTGAAGGATTACTGTTTTGCTGCATTTTCTAAAACTGTGAAACTGGGCTACAGTATGAGTCCCACACTCATGGATTGGACCACCCTTAAAGCTAAAACTCACCTCAACTTCATAGTCATTATTTCATTTCAAATGCAATCAATAGTAGATCCAAAACAATTAAAAAACATTAATGTCCAAACACTTTGTGATTGCACTGTATGATAGAGAGGCCCAATTAAACGGGTGAGAAGATTATAGAACCATTTAAAGGGCATTCATTTTGTGCATGTGCAAGTGCTAATATGTATCTGGGCCAGCGCCTAAATGGCAGAGCATGGTGTGAATCTCCAGCTTAATAAATAGGCAATAGACACAAGGGCTCCTAAGCTGCCCCACTTAAACTGAGAGACAGAATTATGTCTCGGTCAGTCCAACAGCTGCAGCTCAAGTTACAGTGTCGACAGCGAGCAGCAGGCTCCGAGGTGCCATTTGACACATACTGTAAGTGGCATGTAATTGAATTTCAAGGAAGAGTAAAGATTTATAAGTTTAATACAGGGAGCAACTGCAGCTTTCAGGCCATGCCATGTTCCAGGAACACAGTTAACTTCTGTCAGAGTGAAGATTTCTTTTGCGTGTATGTGGGAGCGCATTTTTTTGTTTAGGAGGAGATTTTCAAAAACTTCTGATTATCCTGTCAACAGTACAATGTCAGACCTACATTTGAATAATATGTGTTTTCAAATTTAGCAACATTAGTGTGGACTTAGGAGGAAAGCAGCCTTTAGTTTAGAGAAGAAAAGGCTCATTCCATCTTGTACTGATTGTAATTCCTTCTGCTTGTGTGAGGGTTTATTGTAGTGAATATTTCACCTGGAGATAAATTTGCAAGGTTATTAGAGTAGTATATGTACATAATATATTTTCAAAGGTAAAGGAGTAAGGTCATGTCTAAGGAGGACGATGTCACTGTGATAAACAAGAACATTCACCGTTCACTGAATGCTACAAAACTCAGTACCCGAGGAGAATGGTGTCAGTGTGTGAGTGTGTGTTCTGGCATGTTTAAACACCCCTTTGAGACTCATGGTTAGTGTGAAGGGATCAACACGTGTTGACTCATTCACACTGACTGTTTAACATCACTAGCATTAACATTTCATGAGGTGACCGAAAGAAAGCCTATAAAGTTACACCAGTTGAACTCTACTGTCTCATGTATAAACACTGCAGTGACATCAACCTTTTTGTCTGGTATGTCTGCATGGTTCAGCAGTGATGTCTATGAAACTAAAGGTATGTAATGAAAGTTACTCATGACTAACACTTTGGTATGACTGTGAGTGGAATGTGAGTTCATTGTCCTCCATTAAATACAGGGGTTTTTGTGTGAAAGTGATATCAAACTTGGTTCAAATAAACCAAAACATTGTTTGTGGTTGGATGTTTATAACCTGGATTCAAGGCAAGATATTTTTTGTATTTTCTAAAACTTCAATCTCCTCTCCTCAAAATAAAGAGTTTTTAGTATTCAAACTGCCCCAATTACAAAACAAAGCTAAAGATACAAACTGCTTTGAGTGCATTTTGTTCTCATATTGTTACTTGTAATAATGAGAGAAGACACAGAGTTTTTCATGGAAGTGTTACATGTTTTCTGTTTGTTGAACAGTGTGGAGTTCTAGCTGAGATAACTGAATAATAAGGATGCCATGTTACAGTAGAGTGTATAGTTTTGAATATAACATCATGTCAGTCCTAATTACAATAGATAAAATTAGAAACTCATGAACACATATGAATATTTTGCAGAATGCCACAATTTGAAGCAGGTCCAAAAACCCCAAAATGCAGATGTAAAAATCAGAACAGCTACAAAATAACTGCATCTGTCAGCTGTTTATATCCACCACAGTACGATGCTGTGGGAAGCACATTAGGGAGGTCAGTCTTTTGGCACCGAAGTGACAAGAGCAGTGACAAGAGCAAAGGATAAAAAAAAGGAGGAGAAGAGGATGGAAAAAAAAGGATAGGACAGATGAATATAACAGTAAAGACAGAAAAGACAAGAGGGATACAAAGGAAAGAAAAAGAGAGAAGAAGAGGGGAGAGGTGGCTAAGGGGAGGAAGAGTGATGAAAACAGAAGTGGGGAAAAAGAGTGAAAGAGAAGGATTAAAGTATAAGTAACCTATTATTCAAGGCTGTCCTAAAAGTAATAGTCAGGTGCCCAAATGAACATTGACACCTCAACTGTCCAAATTAGTCAAAATCTTTCAAAGTTACTGTCTTTTTAGTGCCAAATTCCCTCTATTTGTTACCATACTTCCACCACAGCAAGACAAAGAGGGAATTTTCAACTAAAAAGACTGTGACTGTGGTAGATATCCACATTATTTGACTAACTCAGACTGCTGAAGCCTCATATTATCTTTGGATAAACTTTTAAATACATTTTTAATCAAAACACTTGACTATGGATTTTGTCCCCCATCACTTACATCATTTCCCATCATTTTAAGAAAGACTTGAAAAACACTGAACCTATCCTTTAAGGGGGAAGAATCGAAAACGGAGAAGGAAAGAGGCGCCAGCTTGGATGAAGAAAGAGGGAGAAGAGAGTAATTTAAAAGATGAGAGTTGATAAGAGGAGAGAAAGGGAGAGTTAATAGTGAGGTGAAGAAAATGAAAGGAAAGAAAAGTTGAGTGTGACTGGAAATGGAGAAGAGGGAGGCAGCCAAAGAGAAGAGAGCAGGAGAACGTGTGGAGAGACGGATTGAGCTAAACTACACTATATTGTACCACAAAGTTGTAATGAATGAGAGAATGTTTCGAGTCCAGTGAACTCAGCATTGGCCTGAATAAAGGACGTGCATCCACCCCCCCCTGTCAGTGACTCTTTCCATGGTACTGCCTGTTACTGCTACATTCCAACAGTATGAAGCTGCTCTTACTGAGCAAAGGAGTGGAAACAGCAGGAGCTTCCAGAGAAACAGGCCCAGGCACTCTACGCAGGGGGTTGGGAGAGGAGAGGTGGAACAGTTCAGGCTGAGAAGTGTCTGTCAGACAAAAAGTGGCTGCAATTCTGTAAAAGTCAACTGAATTAAGTCCAAACTCCACTGCAGTGTTTAGTTGATGTGCAGCAAATGTGATCTAATGTTTCTGTGATAATGAGGGTAATCGATTTCTGGTAACTGGTTGTGCTTATTGGCGGATACTATCAGAGATAAAGTCAGAGAAGGGTCAATGAGTGAAAACATCCCTTGTGCTCTCTCTCTCCATTCAACTCAGCTTTTGCAATGCTACACATGATACAAGAGATAGAGAGACACTTTCAGCTGATAGGTTAAGTGTATGCAGCTGGACTTTGTGTTGAAAATATGTAGATATTTATATTTATTTGATAAGCCTTCTGACCTGTAACAACTGAAATAGCCTAGACTACACACTATCTTCCTCTGTGTATAAGAAAAGAAACAGCATCTGAGATTTCATGCAATCAGTGAGTGACCTCCACTGAATCAAGGCTCTTCACAGCCACTTGACCTGTTCTGATTAAGTGTATGACATCATTACGCTCCTCCCATGAAAGGCACGACCCTACAAGCGGAGATGATGTTGTGTTTTTGGTAGAACAGAGGAAGGAGAAGTGGTGGAGGATGGTAACCAGAGCCAGCCAGCCAGCCAGAGAGGCGGATGGAGACACGGCAGCCACAGGGGCCGCTTCAAGCCTGGTGGTGATGAGATGCGATGGGACCCGACCCTGCAGAAGCCCCAGCCAGTGTGTTAGCTGACTAATCCTCTAGCCGTCCAGTGCCAGGATCCAGACTCATCAGCTTTGGTGTTCTCTTGTCAGACTCATTTTTATAACGTCCCACTGGTCAATTCTAACCACTAATGCCCAACACAACGGCCTCTAATGCCAAGTGATTACGGAGTGCTGTTTTAGCACATTTGTCGCCTGAAAAGAAAGAAAGAGCCACAAGGCAGTAGGGCTGGCTCCCTGCTCAAAGGACCAGCCTGATGAACTCAGCAGAAAGGGAGCGGGCCTAAAAGCCAGTCTAAGCCACCTCTCTCTCGTAGTGGGCACTACAGGGGCCTGAGCTGGGTCAGGACTGAACTGGGCGGTGGGCAGGGATTTACAGTGTCCTATTTTACAGCATATAGACAGTTCCTGTGAGCTCACACGTGAGGAGAGACAGAATGTGCACATCCGGACCCATCTGGCACGCTGGACAGAGAGATGTAAGGGTTAGGTTTGGTTTCAAAGTCGGTAGGGAAACAAGCGTGGAGGAGGATATGTTAAGGAGACAGGTAAATGATTAATGGTGAGAAGGGTGTAAAAAGGAAGGGTTTATTGAACAATATGTAAAAAATATACAAATAAAAGCCTTTGTTACTTTTTTCCAACTTAAAAAAAAGGTACAACATACGATGAGTTATCCCCTTCCCTGACTGAAACTTGGACAATACCATTACCATCTAATAGCACATGGAAGTTTATAATGAAATAAGACTATGTTAATAAATAGCACCTAATAATATTGTCTTGGATTATAACCACTTTAAGATTATAGCCCAACCGATACTGGATTTTTGAAATTTTTGACATCAATATTTGAGATTTTAAAAAAATGATAATGATGTATAATCCAATATTAGCTTTTCTTCATGAACCTGAGCAAACTATTTGGATAGAGATCCCATTAATTTTTTTAAAATCATTTCGACCACAGAATATACTGAGCAGAAGATAGAGAGCGGGAAGTTGAAAAAAAACTATGTAATGGTGACACTGTTTCTAAACTACGTCAAACATATCTCTGGCATGTCTGTACTTCAATTTCTTGTTACTTATTGGCCAACATCAATGGCAACACCAATATATCTGCAATAAGTGAATATCAATCTATATAAAGTATCGGCTCAGTCAATTCATTTGTCTGTTGCTCTAATAATTACAACCTAATGACCTGCTTTTAAAACATTTTGTCTCCATCATTGTGGTTACATTTGCTCACTATATAGAATATAAATTGAAGTTACAATGAGGATGAATGGAGAGTTGATGTTGAGCCACTGTATTCATGCACAATGAGCTCATTCCACAGCGCACGCTGACTGTGAGCTTGTCTATAGCAACAACAACAGTGGGATTGAACCCAAATGAAAATCTCTTTCAGGCTTGACTAGACTACAAGCCAAAATGCTGGTAAGGATATTTTTGTGTTCTTAAGAGATAGGGACAAATAGGAACGTATTCATTCTTACCTTAATCTACACATATGGAGAAATGTGATGGAATAAATGAAATACAAAGTGAGTTAATCTATTCTATAGCAGAAAAAATTGAGGTCCTATCCACTATAAGGGCAAAAGCAAAATGATATGTGTCCTTATGCTGCACCATTTGTTAAATTACTCCGTGTTTTACTCTTGGTATTGCTATATACTGGTGGCATCACAAATAAATACCAACAGGAAGTTGTGGTGCCTCAGCTGGCTGAGGCTCATACTATGCAACTTGGACATCCTAGGTTCAAATTCAGCTCTAATGTTTGTTGCATGTAATGCATCTGGATCCTGTCTCTTTTTTTTATAATTGACTGCTTAATACTGCTTAATAAAGGCAACCCCCACCAAAAAGAAACCCAAAATATATCAACAAAACAGAGAATAGCAAATTAAAATTCAGAGTCTTCATGTTGTATTTGCTTTTGCTGCTCCACTAAGAGATGTTATCTGCCTCTGTTTGCCTACAGCTCTTGTATCACCTGGGGCCCCCTCAGTTGAACTAGTGCCACTGGCCTAACCATGTGACATGTACAGTAAATAGCATATGGAAGCAACACTGCTGGGACAACAACACCAGGGAACGCAGAGTCAAAAAAACACTTCAGCACTGCACGACTGTTCATACTCAACTGTCAAGCCAGTTAGCTTCTGCTATCATGGATATTATGAATCGCTAAGCTGAGCCAAAGATGAAGAGGCCTGGCTTATTCAGATATTTTTACCGTTATCACAGGCTTTTAAAACCAAATAGTTTTAAAAGCCTGTGTGTACCCAACTGTTTACTGCAGTTGGGTACACACACTAGCTAAGAATGTAGAGATAAATGCATCCAACAAAAAAATGCTTCTAATTTGATTATTTTCATGTTCGAACTGAGAATAATGAATAAAAACACCTGTACGTACTACTGTAAGTTAAAGGCAACTGGAGTGATTTTTTTGTGTTGAAGACCAAAACAGCGACCCTTAACTTGCTCTGTCTGACTGACAATCTTCACATAAAAGGATCAGCTTTTAGAGTTGAGTAATATCTTCAACCCTTGAAACAGGGAAACATTTTCAGAAACAATTAGCTAAATTGTAGTACTTCTTACTTCCTGAGGGGCTGGCATTTTGGATACAGTATATTATTCTTTGACATCACATTAATGTTCTAAAAACAGTATATGTAAGAAATATGAACATATGGCAGTAATTCTCCTATAAATTTAAAATTTCCAAGATATAACAAATGTATTATACATTACAAATACAAGAGAATAAAATGAGCACATGGACTCGTTGCTGTCCATCCCCTGTGACCAACTAATGGAACATGCATATCTTGAATTACAGAGTGTATCAGAGGGAACATTATGCAGAGCACAGCTACAAGGCTGTGATTAGTTCTGTTGTCATGCTGTTAGTCAGTGTGTAATATGCAAGAGCAGCAGTCCCGCGGGAAGGTCAGACAGTATGACATACCAGGACTCTGCAGGACGACAGCATTTTACACCAGAATCTATCTGAATCACAGCACTTAACCCTGGACGTAGAGATATAAAAATACATCTAAAAATATCGCTGGTTAATCATTTGATGTTACTCCAGTGATTTGTTTTCACCTCCATTTTATTGTTTTTGTCGTAAACTCAGTGGTATGTAATCCACTTTGACGAAAATTATTACTGCAGATAATATTCAGGTGTCTCAAAATATACTTGACATGTTATGTGGTAAGCCTGGTCTCAAACCATTTAAAACAGGAATAGTAAGGGGATGAAAATAATCCTCTTTGTATTTCCCTATTAGACACGCAATATTATGCACAGACAAGATTAAATGGTGAATTTCACACTGAAATCCCTTCAATGGAAGTTCTGAACTGCAGGCATTATATAGAACCTATAGGACTGTACAGCCTGTGAGAAACACAGACTAAGTTTTACTTCAATATCTCCTGTGAAGAGATTTGTCCTCTGCATTTGGCCCTCTCTATATCACAGAAGTGGGCAGCCTAACATGCAAAACTTGCTGAAAGTTAGCAGTGCTAACCAACCATTGAGTCAAGAGACATTTTAAAATTAGATCCATGAATTCTCCTATAAAACTTACCTCTGAAATGTGTTCATTTGAAATAATATCAGATACAACCTGTTCAACATGGATTTTTTTTCTCTTCACTGTCATTAGTTGATTCATTAGTTGTACTAAGCTATAAACATTTTCCATTCTCCTTCTCTGTATCTAATTTACTACCATTATCAAAAAACACAGATACAATGACTATAAGATGATTCAAATCAGTCAGCAGACAAAATACTAGCTTCCTCTTCATGCACGTGTTTGGTTAATATTAAAACACTGACTTTAACTTGGCACAGTTCAACCAGCAGACTACAGAACAGACTGTTCCCCTTTCGTAGTACATGTTCAGTGCAGAAGATGATCAACAAAAAAGAAATATCCTTTGGTGTTGCAATAAACATCTACCTTCAAAATACATCTTTCATCTTCCTCCAGAAGAACAAAACATTTAGACATGACCAGTATGAATTGAAAATATGAAAACATGCTAACCTCAAACACTCACAATAAAATATCAAGCCTAGAAAATAAAAAAAACAGTCAGCTAAACAATAACTTTCCAAAAAATTACATTACATTAGCTCTGTGCTCATCAAACATTATCAAAACATCTCTCACGTTCACTCACCACACATGCGTGCATATTCCTGCACACGGTCTGACTCCAGCTACGGTTAACCCAGAGGGATGCTTCTACCCGTGTATGTGTCCCTCCGCATGCACGAGCAGTATGCAAGCCAGTGCGTTTGGCTGTGTGAGTAAATGCAGGGTGATCCTCAGCAGCGCACACTGTGGACTGAGAGCAGAGCCAACCTGGTGTGACATCTGTGAAGGCCGTGAGATAATCTACATGACACTGCCACTGATAGGAGTGGAGATATTGATTTAAAAAGCGGCAGCTCTAAAATTAGATTCCTATGCGTTCTGATTGGGCCAGAGGCATGCACCTCTGTGCTAATCTGAGTTTATGGGCAGAGTTCTGTGTAGTGATCAAAGCTCTGATGATGGTAATCGCTACAAGTCCAAGAGTCCTGTCTGAAGTCAACCTAACAACGGTGGGGCCCTCTGCTCTGACCTCCTGTTCCCTTCCTCCCTCCATCCTCTCTCCCTGTGATAACAGAGACATTCCTGAGCTCGTTCCCTGCCTCGCCGCAGGCCTCTCCCTTAATTCCAGTGGAGTGTGTGGAATGTTGGACTGGAGAGCCGAGCAGCCAGGCGGCTGAAGGGGAACAGACGAGAGGAAATGAACAACATTAATAAACTGGGGTCTGTTATGGCTCCTGGTGCTTGAAGCACCTGGATGCCCACAGTAGGATGGACACACACACACACACACACACACACATCCAGAGAACATCTGCCGTATATTGTGCAAATCTGGAGCAAGCCTATCCATATGCAGCTGTGTGACTGGATTAACTATGTAAGTGAATCGGAGAGCTGGATTACAGGAAGTGATGGTATCTTTTCAACATACAGATCAATGACTTGCTTTGGATCCCAGCAAGAAAATGACATTGAAGAACTAGCAAGACAGATTTAAGAAAAAATTTGTCCTGAGAATGTTTCACTTGGTAATTTCTCAAAATAGTGCATTTTTATCTATTTAATGATGTAGAGTAATAGCGCCGCAATTTTCTAGATGCATAACTGAAAGTTGGAAGCTCTACTTTGACTGTAAGACTACTCTGATCTGAAGCCTAACTCACTCAAACAGAAAAATCAACAAAATGAGAAAATTCCAGAAAGTCAGAGGTTGGTCTATTAGAGTCTCGGACAATCAAAAGGATTGTAGGTGTGTGTGTGTGTATGTGTGTGTGTGAGTGAGAGAGACAGACAAACACAGAGCAGAGAGAAAAACAAAGCTGGTACAAGCCAGCTGAGCAGAGCACATGGAAGAATAAAATTGGAAGATAAACTTAAGAGAAGATGAGAAAAAAAAAGACAGAAATTTGGCAAATATGACAATCTAAAAAAAAAACAAAAAACAAGGGAACACTTTGTTCTGGGCAATACAGTGAGAGGCAGAGTGATGGGCTGGAAAAAAAAGATGAAGGGCAAAACATATCAGAAAGAGTGATATACTGCACTGCAGCAGAGTCAGACTCGGAACATAAATCTCTAGCAGTCCTACGTGCTCCTGGAAATCAATTCTCTTCATTGGTTGCTACTTTATTTATGGGTCACCATTAGGGATAAACCATCAGCAGTTATGATGACTGAGACTGCTGTTACGGAAAGGTGGAGCTTGGTGGGGCACGAGGAGGGCTGTCACCGATACATCCAGCTGCCTCTGCTGAGAATCAAATGAGCAGGTTTAAAGGTGCAAATGTTGCAAGCAGATGAGGTATCAATCACCAACATAGGACAATTACTGGATCAAAATTTGTGTTTCTTCAAGGTTGTGACCATTTGATTGGTATTAAAGAAGTGAAAAACAAGCAGGTAATGTTTTCCCTCCCGACTAGTTTCGCTCCTGACAAAGTCAATAACTATCTGTGCCCACATGCATGAATGTGTGTCTGGCTGCCAGTCTCTCTGACAAGCATGCAACTCCTCACACAGGGAGGAGAGGATCAAAAGCGACAGCGTCACAGAGTTGTCACGTTCGCACAGCAGGGTTTGTAGTATTGTGACCTCTTTGACAACCTTTTCCAGCACCCCTCTCGACATGTCTCCGTCTCTGTCCAGTTTGTCTGGCAGTTGTCCCCCCACGACAACATCCCTACCTGTTATTGCCGCCTACCTGCTTGGCTCCCTGTTTTCCTGCCTGCCTGTCTGCCTGTCTGTCTGTCTGCCAGCCCTCTTCAGGACTAAGAAGGCCAGCCAGCTTTATTAAAAGAAAACAAGCAGGAGAAATAACAGGGATGCAGGGATATGAGGACGGTTAATCTGCTGGCAACGTCACTGAGGCTCTGAGGGAGCTCCCACTGAACACAAGCCAGAAATATATATTGTCTGAGGGTGCCTCACTGAGCAGGGCTCCTCTGACAATGCTCTGTGGTGAAAGCTAGGTAAGGATTCTAAAAAAAAAAAGTAAAAACAGTATTCTTTGCAGCCCCACTGAACTGCCAGCTTAATGCGGATGGCACCAGGCAGATGACATTCAGTTTGTTAAGGAGAAACGACAGGAAGGCAGTAAAAGGCGGCGAGAAATCTAACATACAGAACATTGTTTTTTTTGTCTGTTTCTTAGAGAATTCTGGCAAGCTCCAAGTGAAGGCGCTGACCCATGGATGACAAAATCCCTATCACCTGACTGATCAGTCATCCCCCGCTGCCTCTCCTCTCCACCTCCTCTTGTACTTTTAATGAAATATCCCCAGCAAAGACTTGACACCACCTCATAACTATGAGCAGAAGTTCATATCTGCCTTTTTCTGTTACATCATCTGAATAAGAGCAAAACATCGGAACATTTTGTACGTGTTGTCCACGCAATCTTCTTCTGTGGCTGTTCTCCGCGCGAACATCAAACAAATCTGTGAACAATTGCCATTTCATTTTCAAGGGGTCATGCAGATTTTTGTCTTGGATAACAGCATTCAGAATTTAGTCTAGCAAAGCTATTTATTTTGATGTTGGAAAAACTCCTTCTCATTAGCATGTAAACAAAATATTCAATAAACAAAAGATCTTCAAAATTGCTATATCGGAAAATATCAGTCCAGATGAATCGCTGCCCATCTCTCTCTCTCTCTCCCTATCTCTCTCTTTTTCGCTCTCTGATGCTACACAGATCTGCCACTCTGCTTGGCAGTGAAATCCCCAGTGGGCCTTTCTGGAATGTCAATTTCAGTTAATTAAATTTTCTGGCATCTGCTTTGCTATGAAGTCACAGAGGGAGCCACAATAGTAAAGGCAGAAGATCTGTCAGAACTTTAAGTGTAGTGAAATATACATTTATCACACATGAAATTCCTGTGGTTGCTTATTTAAATTTAGTATAGTATAGTAATGCACAACATAGACTGCTCACATGCATGCTAAAGGATCCACCAAAAGACAGATATCCACCTCGTTTTGTGTCATGGTTTACTGATGGGCATTTAACAAAAAGTCTGCTTTAGCTGCTCTGATCATTCTTCACCTTCTCATTCTCTCCGTCTCTGTCCACATCCAAACATCACCTCACACACAAACTGCCTGGAAGGGATTTCAAACACATGCTAGGTAAATGTAAAAACGCATAAAGACAGATGTGTATAATATAAAATACATCCACTTTTTCTGAAGAGTAGAAGAGCATCCTCTCCCAATGAGGCAGTTAAAATGGAGACCAGTGCTGAGGAGGTCAGCTGTATGCCGCCACATTCGGTTGGTTAGTGGTGGAACTCTGCCCTCTGCAGGAAAAAATCTCTCATTGACCTGTTTTTCAAGCAGGTTGACTGGAGACAAGCTTCAGCGCTCTTTCTATCCTTTCACTGTAGTGTGAGCACTGCTAGTGGCCACCTAGGTGTACTGCACAATAAATGAAGGGGAAAAAAAAGAAAAAAGAAAAGAGTAAATAGATCTTGTGTTGCAGCCAACAGTATGCATGCAAGTTGTATCAAAGCAAGGGGCAAATCTAGCAGAGAGATAGTGCTTTTCAAGGCCTTCGGTTTCTTTTTTTTTGAGTCATGACGTCACTGTTATTATTGAACCATTATGACACTAAAATGTACAAACTGTACATTTATACTACATCCTTCCAAATAAATAATAATCAATAACAAAGGTAATCCCCACAGTCCTTTGTGATTTACTATGACCAGAACAAACATTTCAGTGTAACAGTTACTTCCTGTATGATGTATAGTATGTGTTTGTAAATTGTAAATTGAAAAGAAATCTTATAAATTCTCCATCTTAATAGTATGATTACTCTCTTGTAGTATTAGTCTGATCAAATATGCCACTTCTCCTTGCTCAATATATTAATTTACTTTACTGAATGTATTTACTTCAGTTTGTTCATTTAATTAAAAGAAAATCAATGTAAATGCACTTAATAAGGATAAATGCATACATCTTCTGCAAATAAAACATCTGAATGATTCAAAGCAATTATTCAAATTATTTCATGCCTGCTTAAACATGTGTATCCAAAACCTGCAGCTTATTTACAACTGTGCATGACCTTTAACCCCAAAGGCCCCAGAGGTCAGTTTGTGTCCCTGTGCTATGGAAGTCAATCGACAAAGAATGCTGACTCATTTTCCTCAAAGAAAAAAGAAACACAAACACAAACACACACACACACTTTCCTGGTCTCACATGTGCTTATTTAAATAGTGTGAGAGGCAACAGTTTCCAAATTTAGTACTGGGGAACTTTGTATTTGATCATGATAGCAGAAGTCCTCCACAAAATAATGAGTGAGATTATTTTCTATAATCTCACTCTATTAAAAGAAAAAAGAGTAAATAGATTGAGTTTTTATTGCTTCACCTACAGTATAGACAGTTATGTAATTGCACAAAAGGTCAAACCTAAGGTCAGACATCCCAGAGGAGGTTTTAGGGACAAAATCGTATCACGTGGGTATTAGTGTTGTAATGTAGATCTTTCGGGAAAGTTTGCATATAAAACTAAAACTGCAATCACTCATAAAATGAAAATATATGTGTACCATTCATGTCATGAATGTATAAATATGTGAGATCAGGTAAGGTCTCTAACTGGTCAGTTTGAGAAAATAGGTCCCATCCCAGTTACTCATCAGCAGCCCTCTCTGCCTCGTTTAGTGGACTTGGGCGAAGGGGCCATCAAAACTGTGAGCAGAGTACATCCCTCAGCAGGTAACATCCTGAAATAGCAACCTTGATCCTAATGGTGCACAGCACAGCCCCTGGCTTCTGACGAAATCCATCCTGAGAACCCCCTTGTCCTCGAGCAAGCATCCTCCTGAGGCACGCACACACAGAGGCAGACACACAGAGGCAGACACACACGTGCAGTGACAGACAGACAGAAAGACACGCACACACACATATCTCCATGCACCCGTCGGCTCTGATTAACCCATTTCCTCTTGTTTTTTTTGTTTTTTTTCCCCTCTCAGTTTTTTTTCTCCATCACTTGCTTTACTCTCCTCTGCAGACAGACGCCACGAAGCCAGGTTGCGGGTTGGCATCATGACTTCCCCCGGGGGCATCTCACTTTACAACGTTTCACATTTCTGGTGGTCAATTTAGTTGAGAGGGAAAATAAAAGTCAAACGTGAAATGAGAGCCCCTAGAGGTGCCTGCATGGAGGGAAAGGTTAGAGAGACACAGATCTTTCTGTGTACCTGCAGCACTGAGGAGACTGACATTGCTGAAAGAGGGCAACATACTCAAGTGATAAAATGAAGTACAGGAGCAGAAATGACACTCTGTACGGTCTCCACTACCACCGACTTCACAAAGCATCACAAGTAAGAAGTATATTCTGTTTAAAAATGGACTGTGGTCTATAATCTGCCTAAGATATCTGACTTAGACAGATAAGATTTTCTCAACACACTTTCAGCTCAGTACTATTAAGTTCTACAGCAATGAAAAAACTGTTCTTTATATATTTATGAATGTGTTTTTCTGTATACATGTTTTTCTCTCATTTTTGATTATATAACATTTGTATTTGCTTTGTTTTGTTTTCTCTATTTTTACCCATATTTGTCCATATAAAACATTTTCATTTTTCCACATTACATGTTTGTGGAATCAAATTTTCTCTCAGTTTTAAGGGTCTCTCTTTGCTCGAGTACATGCAGCCAGATTATTTGTGAGAGGCGAGAAAAGCCGAAGCTATGAGGAAACCTATGATCATGTATCAAAGCCTCAGTCATCAGGACATTTTGCATAAATATATAAAAGCTTATATGTCCTGTTATTTTATCTCTCTTGCATTAACTCTTATGTTAAATCTCTTAGATCTTACATGAAGCATTGAGGTTTAATTTGAAATGCTGCTTCATGAGCTGCTGAAGAAACTACTTGTCTGTTCACTATCATGCTTCATTAGATGGTGATGAGAAACATAAAAAATATTGGAGATAATAAATGCACATGACAAATGCACTTGACTCATGGGCAACACAAATTAACAAGAGAAGCTAAGACAACAAGCAGTCCAAGTCCAAACTAGAGATACATTTCATAATAAACACCTTGAAGAGGTGATTCAAAAAACCAAAAAACACAATATTTGAAAAGTCCACTAACAAAAAGAAATACAAAAACAGATTTCTCCAGTTTTCTATTGTATTCTGTGGATCTTGTGATACATTGCTTGTCTCATTTCATTCATGTATTTTATCAGTTGTACAGTAATTGTTTCGGCTGTTGGCAGTTTGACTCCTTTATTGATTGGTTGTTGTTGCCTTTGGCTTGAGTATCAAGATGCTGTTTTTTTTCTATCGTGAATTTAATAGCTGGTGAAGGTCTGTAAGAACAATATGTTGATTTCTAAATTACCTCACAGTGTGTTTACGATGAGTTTACTGCTTTCTTTTGCAGCCCTTCTCTCTGCTAACATAAATGCTGAACTGAGTGACCTCTTATATTATATCATATTAACACTATTCTCAATGATGATCACAAGTGTGGTAAATTGAAGCAACAAAATCTAACTTAATACTTATGTGACAACATTATAGTGGCTAAATAAGAGATTGTAGGTATTCTGTGAATTCAAACAGTCCTCCTTTATGCAAAGGTAATTAGCAATTTGAGGGAAACATCAACGGAAGAAAAGAAGCTCTTTTCTAGAGCTGCAACAAAAAGCTGTGAGATATTTCACCCACAGATTCACTAAAATAAAAAATAAAACAGTTGACATAAGTGCACACTACAGCCTGTTTTCCTTTTGTGCCCTCTCAACATAAAAAAAAAAACTGCCCATTCACATTACTTTAACCTATGTGTAATATCACCCTAACCTCCCACCCCCAGGGGCAAAGTAATTGTGTTGCCATGGAAACAGAGGAGAGGGCCTAAATTCTGAGCTGCCGAGAATCCATCCCATCTTGTTAGACGAGGCTGCTGCTGCTGCCACGTGGTACAAGATGAATGTTGAAGTCATAAATTAACCCAATCTTCTCTTTCATAATACAACACATCTTATGCATGAGCCAGCTACTTTATGTTCACAGCTGACACGCCAGGGTCTCTGAGCACAGAACACAGCTCCCCCCACCCCCCCAAAAAAAATTGGATTAAAAAACACAACAAGCCCAAACCATTACAGACCTTTAGGAATTACAAATGCCATTTAGTTTAATTTAACTCCAGACTATGAGGTGTTATAATATAATAATTCAAAACACCACTGCTACTTAAGGTCACAGAGGAAACGCTGTCAGTCACTGAGCAGAAGAATAATAAAATGAGTACTACATGTCTAATCAGAGGAACGCATGTTAACAGTGACTAAATTAAAGCTGATCTGGCACGAGCATTTTGAAAAAGTAAGCCGAGCAGGAGCACAACAGTTGCATCCCATGGGAAAGCAACACAGGGTTACAGTATGTGTCAATAAGAGCTGGTTGTTTTTCGATCAATACAATTAGTTGCGCTACTCTCTGAGGTGCTTAATGTTATTTATGCGATATCGACAGTTACCTACCTGGTCTTAAAAAAAAATGAGTATTAATATACTGTAAACAAACACGCAAACAAAGAGCTTGAGAACAATAGGTCATCTTTAACCAGCTGTAGCGCATTAAATCAATACTATAGAACAGGGGTGGGGCTGTGGCCACATGAGCAAAACAACACCAATACCGCTACTTTTCTTCAATCAATCTTGCGATTGTTCTGCTCTCTTTTAATTTTCCACCCTTCCATCTCACCTTGTCATCTCTCCCTACTTTCCTCACTCATCCTTTCTGCGTGTGCCCTCTGGTAACTCCTCCACACCTCCTCTCTGCCCTCCTCCATCCTACTTTTCTTCTGTCCCCCGTTTGAGAAATGCTGACCTGCAGACTCCCTAATGCGACCAATCAATATCACACAGAGGACAGCAGACCGCCGGACATACTAATATGAAGACACACTTCCTGCAATATATGCAGCCAGGGTATCCCCCCAGCCATTTCCTCCACACATACAGCATGTACACACACACACATACACACACACACACTACAAACCAAGAGTGATTGATTTATTTAATTTAATTTCATGTGAATGGCTCCATATGACCCTGTGTTAAATAAGGCCTTCTCACTTACAGGCTGCTGCTGTGGATGTCATAGATCATTGCTTCATCTATCTATAGAACCAACATTGATTCTGCCTGCCCTTCCTGCTGCCTGACATTACATATGCATAGTGCCGCGGGATGAGCTAACACGAGGGGCAGGGAGCATGTCATTATGCAGAGGGCTCCGTGTCTTTAAACAGCTAATGAATCACTCCGATCAAAATCAAAGCCATAGGGAACCAGAAAGCTACAGCCTATAGATTTGCTGCTGGTTAATGGCGAATGCAATTAACGGGAGACTTCAGTGGTCGTCCCAGATCGCAGGCATGAACTTGCAGCCCGTAGAAGTGATCAAACACTATAAGCTGAAAAGGTAACATAAACTGACAAGTGAAAAACACACACGCTTTTATCCCTCTTTTAATGTTCATCACTTTTGTGTTATGTCATTATTATTATATCAGTCATAGTAGTCAGTGGTGGAAGTATTCAGATCTTTATGTGTTTATATCATAAAAACATGTGTTGCACATAAAAGTGCTTTATTCAAGATTGTACTTAAGTAAAAGTATGCAATGTACTTATTAAATAAGTACTCATTATGCAGCAGAATGGCTGCTGTCAGTTTTATGTTACTACACATTATATTACTGGATTATTCTTACTGATGCATTCATGTGTAAGCAGTATTTTAATGCTGTAGCTGGTTGAGGTAGATTAAATCTATATGCTGTTGAGTAGTTTATTTTATACATTTTTTTTTTCAATCTTAATCAGCATAGTAACCAGTAACTACAGCTGTCAGATAAAACTAGTGGAGTATAGAGGACAATATTTCCGCCAGAACAGTAGTGGAGTAGAAGTATTAAAGCTGAATATAAAATAAATGGTCAAATTAAGTGCAAATAGAACTTAATTGTTCTTAAGTGCAGCACTTGAGTAAATGTATGTAGTTACTTTCCACCACTGGTACGAAGTAATAGTAGCAGCGGAAGATAGCATCAGTAGTTGTAGTAGAACTGAGGAAAATAACAAACTTTGATGTTGTTGGTTAATGGTTGTTAACGTTCATGCAACTAGTAATCTGAAATGTCTTTCTATTTCCTGTGTAGTTTGTTTTGCAGCAACAACTGTAACTGAAAGAAACAATTTCTCTATTTGATATAATTAAATATCAGTATATATTTAGTATATATATTTTTCATTTTATTAGTGTTTCACATACATACAGTAGGATATACATAATCCTATGATTTATCATCCTGAGAAACCAAAAACAACATAATATTCTACATACAAATACCCCTCATCACACACATCATACTTATTGTATTATTATGACACCATTCACCTTTTTTTTCCTACTTTTTTTTATTCTTCAGCATTGAATCTGACATGAATATTAAATCTATCCTGAAAACCTACATACATGTATCATATAAAACATGCCTTCTGTGGGATTTATGTATCATTATCAATGATAAATGCATTAGTGCTGCCCCTAGAGGCAAGCAGAGACAGAGCAGAGCTGTGGTCCCCGTCAGACGTTGCCCGCTGACTTAGTGTGCAGCTTTCTCTTTATCGCATCATATATCTACAGAAGTAATATCCACAGCCTCAGTGTGTGTGTGTGTGTGTGTGTGTGTGTCCATACTCACACAAAGACACAAGCACATTCATACTGTCTATCTAACGAGGTGGTATGACTTAAAAGGCATCAAACAGGGAAACTTCTTCATCCGGCATCTGATCTGACCAGACATCTGAATTCCAAGATTTACTTCCAAAGTAGCTAGTGGACCAATTCAACTTACAAACTCAGCAGCTTTTGGGCTGATGGCTGGTGTATGGTGATCCCAGAGGCTTAGCGCTACTGTGGGTTTAATAATTTGTTCAAAAATAACCACAGTTGCTGCTTTAACACCGCCCGACGCACGCAAAGGTGCAGGCACAGCACAGTCGCACAGTCGCACAAACACACGCACATACTGTACACAACCAAAGAGGCTGCGGACGATTTTCAGTGGCCTGTTTCAACTCAGGTAAGATAAACGACTTGTATGTGGAATGCAATCTTGTCCCGTTGTGCCTTGAGAACAAGGGATGAAGAGAGTGAGTTATAAGGTGTCTGCGGAGCCTCCTGTCTATCCGGGGAAAATATATTCATCTAATCGGAACATCCTGCTCCCTGCCGTCAAACCATTCTCTCATCCCTCACACTGCCCATCCATGTCATAACCTCCACTCCTCCCTCACATTTATCACTCCGTTTTGTAATCTCTCTTTTACACTCTCTCTGTCAGCCAGTGTTTGAGTGTTTGCCATCTCTGGTCTGCACCCATCAGCCCGGCAGAGAGGTCTGCCTAACCACAGAGTACATGATCAAGTATGTTCAAAGTCCGCTGGCAACGTCTGTCCGTGCTGGATGATGACACAGCACTCAGAAAGTTTGGGAGCTTAGTAGGAATGGAAATGTATGTAGGTGCAGAACATTTTTATACAAAACGCTGTAACTTCGAAATAACATTAAGCTGTTTACTCTGAAAAACAGATTTTCCACATTTGGACAGAAAGTTATGAACAGAAATTGTTTAAATGGACACCTGCCATTCAGTTCTGTGTTACTATTTGCTCCAGAATGCTTCAGGTTGAGGACTTGAGCTTCAATTTCGGTGTTGAATACTTGCCATGATTCATTCAAATGAATAAGGTGCATAACCATAACTGCAAACATCCAAGAGTTCATATTGTCAGTGGACATTTACCTTTAGAAATGTCAATGTTTACACTACCCAACATAATATAAACTGTAGAGAGGTTTATTCTTTTGGAGTAAAGAGGCTCCTTTTGCTTTGAATAAAGCATTAGCAGTACAGTACAGTGCTCATGTGAAAACATTTGTATCTGTGATTTTAGATAACTATTTTTGTGTTTTCGTCTCAGTTAAAGAACCAGAGAGGATACTAAACTTAACACAGGCGTACCAATTTGGCATCCTAGATGTACAATCTGCTTATATGACCTGAGCTGGTCCTCACAATTCTGGTACTAGCATGATTCAAAGATATTATGTATGATCATAGTAATCGCTAAAGGGTAAAAAAAGATATACTCTACTTTTGAAAATAAGCGTTATTCATCATGAATGGTCCTTAGGCCTACGGGCTGAGAAACTTCCATACATTACATTTGGCAGACGCTAAATGAGTTGACATGTGAACATGTTTTTCATTGCCCAAGCTTTCTTAGGCAATGAAAAACTGTCGTTAACTACCTCTAACACAAACAAAAATCTTCTTGTTGTCTCATTTGGACAGACTAAGTATTAAAAATTAAGGCTAGAAAGTGCAGAAAGATCTACTGGGAAACAAACCATGGCTCAATGATCAGACAGAAAGCTGTGCCACATGAATCTCACCAAAACAGTGTGTTCTTTCACCCCAAGGACTCTGCATATCAGGTCACACTTCACAATTTACAGAAACACACATGCACACTCACACACACACACTCAAACACACACACACAGACACACACACATCCATCTACCCAATGACATTGTTGCGAGGAATCAATCCGTTTGCTCCAGAGTGAAGTACACATTGGCAGCTACTTTGCATTAGAAGACAAATAGAGGAGCCACTAGTCTGTATTGAATAAATAATAGCTACAATCCCTGGTGATTTCACTCAGTTTAAACACGGACTTTTCCGAGTCTCTTCTCGCAGCCCTCACGGTGCTGTTTTTGATTACACAAAAATAGCTGCGAGTGAAAGAAAGAAAACACTGCATTATGAAGTAGATCATTTCTTCAATCTATTATTCATGCTTCAGACGATGCTTCATGGACATCTTGTGATGGGTCGAAGCAGGGTAAGAGAATGGAAGCTAATGTATCTGGGTAACATGCTCCAAGCAGACGATACTGTTGCATAGAGTGAGAGTGCAGTGAGATGAAATGGATACTGAGGCCTTTTTTTAGTCTGCATCTTCGATATTCTTGATGGAAGGAGAGGCATAATTGAAATTCAATGCCTGAGAGTCACATACAAACTTTCAACCTCAGTGGAAAATTGTGTAAAGACTGTGTAGGATAAAACATGCTGTATTTGCGCTGAGATTTATTGTTGGAATATCATGTTCTAGAGAGGAGCGAGAGAAAGGATGAACAGATTGTGAGAAGGGAGGTTTACTTCAAAAGGAATTCACAGGTTCTCTTGAGGCTGTGTTTGAAGATTATCCTTGCTGATGGATGGTCTTTAAAGATAAAACTGTGAAGCATCACTGGGACTCCAACTCTGACTTCTGTGATGCCTGAAATACTTTTTGCAGTACTCACATCAGTGTATGTGTTATGTACTGTACGTCTGTTGACAGATTAGGAAAAGTATAAGGCCTGTAACAGAGCAGATAAAAGCTACAGAGGCTGTGGGGTAGATTTCAAGTCTGAAATGGTGAAATCATATATCATTTTTACCTGAGGCTGAACAATTAACTGTTTTTATATCAAAATCAAAAACTGAAGTAGTGTGATTCTTAAGTTGCAAAAGCCAAACTTTTAATCATAACTTACATAGCAAACAGTTTCTTAAGCTGTACAAAGTGAAAGTTTTTGTTGGCAGCCATCTGTTGCTGGCAAATTGAATTTTAATGTTAATTCTTGGCTCTCGTCTGGATAATACGACACATTATAGTGTGAACTACTGTCTTCGAGGAAGAAACACCACTCTGTACGTGGTTTATATTTGATAAATACAATTTAAAATGGACTTTTGCTTAATTTGTCAAAATAATCCAAGTGATCGCCTAAAATCAGTTTTCAAAGAAGTAGCTAGTGTCCAGTGTTAACAAGGAAGAGTTGTCAGAACATCCCAGTTAAACTGCTAGTCACATTATACCATTGTTTTAAATTTACATGTAAATATGTTCTGAATAGCTCTAAACTGGGACTTTTGGGTTTCAGGGCGGTGAAGATGCTAGCTCAACCTGCTACAGGGGTTGTCAGTCAGATATCAAAACATTGTTTTATTTTTCATTAATTACTACCATAATTTGCATGTCGACATTATCAGTAATTAAAGCACCACTTTTGTTTGTCATGGTTATATTTCAACACATTAAGTAAAAACATATGTTGTTTAATACTATACGGACCACAAACACAGACCTGGAGTTCATTTTATAAGATTTTTTCACAATTAGAATTTCAATTGCAATACAGCATTCATCTAAAATATGTAAATCAAATATTTTCCTCAAATTGTTCTGTCCTATTTTTATCCCAGTAACATGGTTGCTATAGTTGGACAAAGTATCTTCCACTCGACCCAGAAGGAGTTTTTTGTTTTTGTAGATGACATAAAAGCAAAGTCACATATAACTTTCATTCACCATCTGCCTCTAAAGCTCCGGCATGACCAACCTCTGCTCTTGCTTCAATCACGTCTGCAAAAGGTAGAAAAACCCGCCCACTGATTTAGGCCAGACGGCTCACTGCTAAGTATTATGCAGCAGAGCACTCAAGGTTGTTTTAAAAATCTATGAGATATTTTCGTCTCTGTCTCCGAATTAGAAACTGACAGGAAACTTCATGCCATCAGTCATCAGTCAATCAAACTGACAAACTGGCTCAAACAGACGTGTATGTGTTGCATCATTCAGGATGGCGAGGCTTTGCTGTGTCATCTCTCAGCACGTTCTTGACTTGTCATCCGAACCCTGCGACTTCTTCTGTCCACCTTCAGCCCACCTTCACATCAATAATGGATTAACTTGTGTGAACTGCAAACGCTGTCTACCTTAAACGTAATCATAACGAGTCCCACTCCTGCTCTGACGACACACTGGCTGCTGTGGAGGGGAAGAATAATGACTCCTTACACAGGCACACCAGGCAGCTCCCAATTAAGGCCAGCTAAAACACTGAACACTCAAGGAGCATGCACACACACACACACACACACACACACACACACACACACACACTTAGACACACATGCATACACACTGCAGACTGTCAACATGAAGAGGAAGGATGGGGGCGGATTAGGAAACATCACACTGTGAACATTTATTAAAGGAGACATCTACAGAGGGTCAAGATATAAAGAAAGTAGTAGGGGGGGAGAGAGAGAGAGAGATTCAGTAGTGCTGTGCAGGGGAGAGACTTATCTGTATTTGTGTGTCCACTGTGGTCCCATGCCACAAAAAAACAGCTTCACCAAGCATGCATTAGTAGCAGGTTGGCATGCTTTTTACATCATAAACCGTTGGTTGCTTTCCCAAAAGCCAAACTGCCTGCACCACTCATAAACACACACACACACACACACACACACACACACAGGTACACACCAACACACACACACGCACGCACAAGTACACATGAGTTGACCGGTGGAGGGAGTGGGCCAAACGCAGTTCTCAGCTCAATGGACAATCCCAGAGTTAGTAAGGGTTTTTAGCTTCAAGCAGCTTACCCAATCATTTATCAGATTAATACTTTTCACGAGAATAAACCAGTCATAGAGAGAGACATATGGAATGTGTTAAACTGTGTTCATCTGAAAACCAAAGAAATATTGCATAACCAAAGGTCATCATGTGTGTGTGTGTGTGCGTGTGTGTGTGTGTGTGTGTGCGCATTAGGGCTGTAGATTGTGTAGATAAAATCTGAATGAAACCATTTGGAGAAAAAAATGCGTTTGGACTTCACAGACACTTACTTTCCCATTAAATCACAGCAACTGTAATTTCGTGAATGTAATCACAGCTTACATTTTATACAGTATTGTAAAATATTATTCGCTGCAGGAATCCAAAAAAGCAATATTGTTTAGAGATAAGGATTTTTTTATTTTGTTTTTATTTCTGTACTTTACTGTAGCAGTAGTACAGCAAAGTAGCGTGATTATGGTTGTTAAAGTTTAAGTTTAAGTTAGTCGATGCAACAAATCAAGAATAAAAAAATATTACTCTAACATCACAGTTGTTCCATTAGGAGACACGTTTTTGTCATTATAGCATATCTTGCGATGTTAAGTCAGTGTGATGACTCAAATGAATCAATGTAATGACACGTGTATTGCAAAGTGATGAGTGAGCCTTACATTGGAGTCGAGCAGATCAATGCTGTCCAGGCTCTTGCTACGGTGAATGCGGCCTTTGATGCGACGCAGGGAAGGTTTACCCTGGCTCACGGGCAACAAGAGGGTGGAGGTGGCGGACATTGCCATAGCACCAGCGCCACCGGTAGCACCTAGAGGCTCATCTGAACACCCAGGAGCACCTGAGGGGGATGTCTCTCCATCTGGCGGGGTCACCCTGCAACAGAAGGACAAAGAAACAAAGAAGACATCAGAATGGATGCAGGGCCTAAAAAATTTCCATGTCTGGAGTCTTGATCATTCACTCTTCTAAAATCCCTGTGAGAAACCTGTTTAACCATGTACATGTTCAAGAAGTCAGGTTTTTTTCCAGCAGAAATGTAGCTCTTAACTAGGTTTCTCTTAATCCCAGGGTTTCTTGTTAATGTTCATATGTAAATATAAATATGTAAACTAGAGTTGCAACGATTAGTCGATCAAAAGACAATGAACTGCCAACTATTCTGATAATTGCTTCATCATTTAAGTAATTTTTACGAGCAAAAATGCCAAACATTTGATGGTTCCGGGTTCTCATATGTGAGAATCTGCTGCTTTTCTTGGTCTTATATTATGGTAAATTGTGTATTTTGGACTGTTGGTCGGACAAAACAAGACATTTAATGACGTCACCTTGTGCTCTAGCATATTGTGATGGGCATTTTTCACTGTTTTTTGTCGATAGCAGACGATTAGTCAATTAATCAAGAATACAAGGGCAGATTAATCGTTAATAAAAATAACCGTTAGTTGCAACCCTAATGTAAACAAAATATGTTTCACCAGTCTGATACACTTCATTTTTCACTTTATGTTGACTAAATAAAAACATAGTATTCCGTAGTGAAGTACCACAGTAGGTACTGAGATCTTTGGGAATGTATCAAACCCCTGAATGTTTGTGTTGTACAGCTTGTGGGCTCAACAACCTGACATAACCATATCCATTAAATACCACACAGTTCACAATGACCACATTTTCTTCAAAGAGCAATCCACACAGTACACAGTGCTAGCAGGCACTGCTGCATATCTGAGGGAAAAACATAAAGATGCCTGGAGGATCAAAGTGACATAACTTTCCTCTTGCCTTCTTTACTTTTTAAAGGACATCCTCTCCTGTTGGGTGTAGTGGCATTCAAGCAAGTGTGAATAATTGGGCTGAATGTCAGCGGGTAGCCTGCAGATGGAGACTAGGTATGGAGCATCCACTTGTCTTGTATTATTAAGCCACAATGAAGCGGCTTTGCTTCTTACACGAGAGGTTGCAGATGCAGGGAATTTCTAGGGTAACTTAAGGTGAATTGCAGTCAATCTCATCATGTTTGATCATGCTTGAAATGGTGATCAAAATACAAAATGGACCAACGTTATAAAAAAAAAACCTTAAAAGATAAAATATTTTAAGAGGGAAAATGTAACCTCATATACATGTGATTTACAGAAAGTGAGGCAAAACGTTTCATATACACAGGATGTAGGCAGAGTAATCTTCTCCTGTCCAGCTCGGTGATGAATTTGTATGTGATAGCATGAAGCCTTTGAAAGAGAAGATGGACTATTTGTTGTACTTCAGATGTATCATGATGACAAGTCATCAGTCTGTGCCAGGGCTTGTACAAAAGTATTAGATAGAGTGAGAGTTGATGACACATGACAGTTTTCAGGAATAAAGATAAGCCTACTGACAGCCTGTCAGCCTCTCTGGGCATGAAGATGGCTGGAGCACACAAGAGGACGCCTGGGCTTTTGACTTTCAGGGAGCATTTTTACATACGTTCACCTCAAGTTTTGGAACTGTAACCATGTTTAAACCAATGTAAACATCCGACATCATCAAATTATAAAAACAACAGAAAATCACAAAAAGAATGACTTTAACAATAAGAAAAAATATACGGAAAAATCACCAGTCTCATACTTTCATTCAGCCACCAACAACTGGCAGCCAGGTTCTGAAAACTATCAATCTGTCGTATTCAACATGTGAAGAAACAGAAGCAGGCAGCACCACCATGCTAAGATTTAAAGTACTCTAGACTATCTCCAATGCTTGTCTATGATGTGGTTTGACATGGTTCCAAACAAGGCTTTTCTAAAGTAGTAATGTGATGCCGTAGAGAGCAGAGTGCCTCAGTGACATCACTACAATACAATAACGCTGACTACCTGTAGCTAATCCATTGTTCCGGTATTGTCACAGCATGTATGGTAAGCACTTTCCACGTGCATTTAGACCTGAAGCCCTGTCAATACATGTTATCTTTGCTTTTGTGTCCAGTAAAGCCTAGTTCAGATCAATGGTTCGCAACAAGATGAAAGAATGGTCTGGTTAGTTGCAGAGCGCCTGAAGCTGTTGCCTCGGGTCTCAAGAGATCAACCTTGTCAAATCACCATGTGGAGTTTTAGAACGTAAGGACACAGCTATTTCTCTTCAACCAATCAGGTAACAGCACAGGCCAGTATGAAAATATGGTGGATTTCTGGATAGAGGAGAGGGAGGACCAGCTCATCCAACAGCATTCACTTTATCATTGTAGCTAAAAAAAACTGCAGTAAAATAAAAAAATAAAAAACCAATGCCCTTTGCTCAATTGCAAGCATCCTGGATGTGTCCAGTAAGTTACGTCTTGTTCTTTTCGTTTATGCTAAGCTAATGTTGTGAGCTAAGTTAGCTAACAAACAAAACACCAGTCACCAGCCAAACGGTGGTAACGTTTAATGTGTCCACAGATAGTAACAGTAGCTTATAGATAGGAGCTTGTAGGCTATCAAAAACAAACAGAAATCCAGCTAATCCACTTAACACAATGTATCAATGCAGAAGTAGTGGGGTATGCCAGTGTATCGTTGCTATGGAAACAGTCATCTGTGTCTGTTCGCGTTGCTTTGATGTGAACGGCCCAGATTAAGAACATTTACGATCAGACGTTTTAGGATTCTTTTTCAAGTTTCATCCAGTCTCACTCTGAATCATTGATCTGAACTGGCCTTAAAAGGTATGGATTTCAAAACGTGTCTATTGATAGATGGTTCAATGAAAACACATTGTAGTCATTTTGCAAGTGCTCTAATTTAAAACCAGTGCTGGCTAGAGGCAGATCCAACCTGAGGGGGTATATTTAACTAAATATATTTTTGGCTTTCACATTTTCCTGTTTCTTTTTCTGCAACTGTTTTGATGTGAAAGAGATAAACTTGGTTCAGATCAATAGCAGCACAGTCTGTCTTGCATGAGAGCTGCGCTGTGTCTCTGCAGAAGGCTTCTCACTTAAGAGCAATGGCCCGGAGACCTGTTTTGTATCTGCCTTGATTCATAACAAACAGTTTGATTCAAAATACACACATGCATGCTGATTTACTACCTTGTTGTTGCCGTGGAAAATACTAAGATTAAATTGCTAGACACCGCGCTCTGCTGTACGCGGGCCTGAGGAAATGAGAGCTGTCGCTCCTCTAATGTGAGAGGAAAAAGTACAGTGATAGAATATCTTCCTGTGGTAGGATTACTGTCACTTGACTTAAATATTAATACAACAGAAGCAAGACTTTCTTCTTTCAGATCAGTTAGTTATTTAACTGGCATCCCAACAGTAACCATTTCAATATGACATACGTACATCATACCAACCCAGCACTCTCCCATTCAGTGATACTCTGCAAAGTGACGTTCAAAACCAATTTAAATAATCCCCCAGATTAGGCAGAATACCTGTAGGCAACTCTTCAATTTGTGCATTTCCAAAATTAGTTGAAAACAACAGTGACACCCTATTATTAGTAATGATAATAATAAACATTCTGTACATATATTAGCTGGTAAATTTCAGTACAGAAAAGCCAAATTATGTTTGAGGTACAGTCATTCAGAAACATTGTCTCCATTACATTACAAACTCTTTTCAACTGTCTCACTCAGTATGAATACATGGTGACAATTGTTTAAAGGAACAAATGTAAAGGATAAGTATCAAAATACTTCTGTATGTTAAAAATTACTTTCAGCCTATATACGATATTATAATCAGATTTTTAAAACTCCCAAATATTGATATCAGTATCAGCTTCAAAAATCCACCATCTGTTGGGCTTTAGTACTTGTTACATGTTACATATACAGTAAACGCATGTACTGTATATATTAAATTTATAATAAAACATGTCAGTTATACATATATATATATATATATATATGTATATGTATGACACACATAAAGAATCTGGAGGAGCCCAACCTCCGTCACTGTAATCCCAGGGTTGTTTTTACAAGGGGGATTCCATTCACATATCCAACAGCAGCTTATGAAGCTCTGTGGGTTTTAACAACACAGTTTCTAAGAATGAAGAGTGCTGACACGGACTGTATCTGCGTGACTTAAGAAGGGTGGTTTACAACCTGTAGGTCAGTCCACTAATCCTGCACTAATAGATAACATCACTGAGGAGAAACAGAGAGATTACTTGGAAGGACTATTTGGTTCAAAGATTACACTAAGACACCTAGACATTGTTTTCACAAGTCATTACATCTATCAATTAGTCGGGATGTCACGATTTTCCAAATCCATGATTTGATTTGACTTTAGATTGTAAGGTCATGATTCGATTTGATTTTAACATTTCTTTTCAGCACTGATGGCGATGCCACTGTTAGACTATCAAGACTTGATTTATAAAGATCAACGGATCATTGATTTTATGCCCTGACAACTGACATTTACATTTTCAAATTCTTCTTTAAAAAGATAGACTATGTGGTATCAAGTGTGATATAACTGCCATATTTTTTTGGATTGTACCACATTAAGGCCACATGGTCAAATTTAAACAATTTATTTACAATGTAATAACTAACTTATTTCACCAGTCAATTGGGAACAAACTGTTAAACACAAAAACAAAAAGAAGAGCCACTAGATGGCAGAAAGTTACTTTACAACAACAGCTTGAGTTTCCTGCAGGAAACTAAGTTTAGTCGGTCCCTGCGCACTCGCCTCACAGCCGGCTGTTCATACAGACCAGTGTTATTTGACCCACTCAGACAACGGCTTGTTTTGCTGAAATTAGGTTGTAGCTCGTTGTCTACCTTACTACGGTAGGAAAGAGGCATCGTTTGTGTTTTAACAACGTTTCGCTTATGAGTTATTGATCTGGGAAGTTCGAGTCTGTCAATATATTTCCAACTTTACCGAAATGTGTAGCATAGCCTATAAACTGTAGTTTACTCATAGGGAAGGCAAAATGTTGCCACACTAGTGATTTCAGAGAAGCAGGAGGATTTTCCAGTTTGGGTGTTTCTCCATCATCTCTGACTGTGGCAGTGGCCACGACAAGTAATGCAGCTGTATAGCTGTGTAGCTACTGATAAGCTGCACAGAGTCGTCTTTGAAATGTTGTTGTTTTTTTTCCTTCGGATGCGCCTAAGTGGGCGGGGGTGGAGAGAAAAAAAAATACTGGGAGAATCGCTGATCCTACTTTTGATTTCGATGGTCGAAATTGAACGCTCATTTTGATCGATTTTCGATTTAGAATTGAAATTGTGACACCCCTATCAATTAGTCTTTAAAAACAATGTTCATAAAAAAATTAATGGATAAAAAATATTACTTGTCCAAGAGTTTTGCAGAATCAAGTGACTTTTAAAAAAAAGATGAATGTTGTTTCATTAGGATACAAGATTAAATTATTCAGTTTAGCAAGATCCTTGAAAGAAGCTTAATTGCAAAACTGTGTTTATGTTTTGGTGGGTAAAGTCATTTTAAGAAAAAATATGATTCTAGGACACAATAAATACTAAAAGACTTGTTAAGAGGGTCATTTTCTTTCCTTTTACCTTCTCTCTTTTTAAAATATACTGTATGCAAGACAGACTTCTGACAAATATGTCATAAGTCACGCATGAAAAAAGTAAGACAGAAACACTGAGTTTTGTTGATCTATAGTCTGGTCCAGACAGGCAGTATAAACATCAGAGTCCAAAAATTAAAACCGTACAGGATGCCAGAAGGAGCAGCCGTATGACTACTCACTTGCTGGTAGCGTTTGAATGATTTATCATCAGTGATGTTGCAGGATTTTAGTAAGATATATTGAGCCATACAAGCCAGTGAATTAGATACAGTCTGGCTGTCTGTGCAGACGGAGGTTAGTTTCACTTTTCATTGCCTCTGGAGAAATATGGAGAAACTCACAAACAGCTTGGAGTGCACTCACAATGTGTACCCAAAGTGACCCGTTCAGTGCAAACAACAAACAACAATTTCTGCATCTTACAGCGCAGAAATAAAGAAATAACAAGAAACGTTACGTATTGACTGCAGTAAGAGGTAAAGTTTATGAATATTACATGAGACTTCAGCCCAAAATAGAGAATCTCCCACCCTACTCTGGATTTGAGGTCAGCAGCAAAGCTTTACAGATTACCTCATCCCAGAGTCCCAGAATTGTGTGAATGCTAGTCTAACAGTACAGAAATTATACACTGATTCACTGATTAGAGAATCAACATAAAAATATGCAATTACAATATGACTGGATATAAAATATAATAAAATTAAACAGCACAGAACTACTACAAGATCATTGTTGACCTGAGAAAAACAGCAGTGTGTTCCAGCATCTAAATTGTGAGTATTTTCTGCTTTTTTTTCTGTTTTATATAATTGTAAACTTAATATATTTGGGTTCTGGACTGCTGCTCAGACAAAACAAGACATTTGAAGATGCCATTGTGGGTCTCTAGGAAATGTGATGGCCATTTTCTGACATTGTATCAGATCAAATGATAAATCACTGCATAGAGAAAACAGTGGCCACACTAATCAATATTGAAAATAATCATTAGTAGCAGCTCTGATAAAAAACAATTAACATTGACATTATTTTTTGACTGTAAGCAGGTATGACTAAATGTGATTTAGGTTGGACTTGAAGGTGTTTTTCAGAAATCCCCTACAGAATGTCCAGTCAATACTGTACTTCAGTTTTACATTTAAACAAACATTTAAGTTCAAACCTGTGAAATTCTGCTGTAAACTTGTAGTCATCATTGTAAGATGCCTGTTCCCTGTTTGTTAAAGGGGATGGCGTGGGGGGGTGGGGGGAGGTACCAGCATACATCTCTCTGTTACCTCAGAGGTACTTTGTTATGACAGATCTTCAGATGGAGAGCACTTTACAGAACAATTGGTTCCGCTTAGTGAGGACTACAGGGACAAAAGCAGGTGTGTCTTATCCACATCTTGACACTTCTACCTAAGCAGCAAAGCTCACAGTTTCACACACACACACACACACACACACACACCAGAGATATGATCCCACCGCAGATTTCCTGTCCACTACCCAGGTGGCTCTTACAACTACACAGGACTGCCTCACTGTGTTTTTATATCATGTCTAATAACACTGGACCATGCTCTAACCAAAATGTTAAACAGAGTTTTGATTTGCGCCTCTCCATCCTGTGATTTGCCCTTGTTTATATCTTCCAGCTTATCGAGTGACAGTGGTGCATCCAAAATAGCTCTGCTGGCTTTTCCTCTTTCCATTTACATTCACAGACCTTTTCAAAGTTGCTTTTAGCCGGCCAATACGTTATTATAGTCATTTGCTTTAATGTCCACATAAAGTCACCAAGGCCACTATGCACAGGAGGGAAAAATAAAAGTTAAAGCACAAGGACAAAAAAGTAGAAACTAAAGGAGACAGGTGAACAAAGCATGAAGGAGCACAGGGCTGAGAGGCAAAAAAAAAGAAAAAAAGGGGGGACGGAGAGACAGAAGGAGAAAGACCATAATGCAAAGGGACAAAGGACAGAGGGACACTGTCAGCGTATGGTTCAGAGGTCGTCCTGACTGCTTCGTAATGCCTGACTGTTCAGCCAGAAGTGATAGCAGCCGATGAACATGCATCATTCTGCTCACAGGCCCCCTGTTCCACTTCAGGGGACAAGTGGTGAAAAGAGGTAAATGACACATCTTACTTGATCTGGATAACCTCACTGACCCTCCCTAACAGAAGAATGAAACTAATGACTAATATATTGTCTGGCTATAAACATCCTTGAAAATGTCTGAGGAGCAAGAAAAGAGAAAAAAAGGAGAAACATTATTTACTAGTCGGAGTCTGTAAGTCTTTTCAAAGCCACCTGGGCAGAAGAGGATGGGACTGAAAATCTTTTGGCGGGATCAAGTCTCTGATTAGGCCCAGACAGGCCCGACAGATGGACAGACCAGATTAGGCATATAAACATGTATCAAACAAGGCGGGACAACAGTCATGTCCGAGTGCTGTCTGACCCCTGCGGTGAGGAGGGTAACGGGCAGGTCAACGGCTGGTTTCAAAAAGCTGTGCTGCTCCCACACATGCTTTACCAACGTCAACGCATACACAGAGTCAAAATTAGAGCATATCAAATCTCCATGTATGAGCAGAGATCTGCTGCGAAGACAAGTTCGCTGAAGCAATTGAAAGTAGCCTGAAATGCTGCCCTTTATACCACATCCACTATTTGACTAACTGTAATCATGTTTTATACATTGTGCTCTGGGATTTTTCAGGTAATTGCCCCATTACCAGGAGGAGAAGTCCTGAAAGGTACTGTACATAAACAGCATCAGTGGTAGGGAACTTACTAAGCTGCAGAGTAGGGGTTTTTGGCAAAATTTCACCTACTTCCAAGGTGCATGGAGAAGGGGAAAAAAGTCTAAAGAGGTCAAAACTCTAGCAACACTTGTAGTATATAGAACAACTTTATTGTTAGAACAACATGTTCCAGCTTGTGGCCTTCATCAGGGTCATCATGAACACGTCACAAACAACATTTAAATAGGGTAGGTATGAAGGGACATGAGAGACACCGTATTTGGTCCATAAACTGGAGAAGTGCAACTAAGGGGGTGGTACTTGAGTTTGTACAGAATATTATTTTATACCTACCCAATTGAAATGTTGTTCGTAATGCGTTCATGATTACCCTGATGAAGGCCACAAGCCAAAACACATTGGTCTAACAATAAAGATGTTCTACCGTATTTCCTCTAATAGTGGCCGGTGCCTTTATTAACCTCAACTGCAGAGGTTAGCAGGCTTTTATTGGAAGCAGGCTTGTATTAGAGAGAGGCCTTTATTTCTAATTTCTAGTTGACATTGTGGGTGTATGTGATGTGCTATTCTGTGTAGCTTTGTATTTTGTACTATGTCTCCTGTGTGTTTTTTGCTTTGTACTGTTTGTTATTGTGCTGTTATATGTTTTAATTGTGACCTGCCTAAGGGACTGCAGATGAAAATTAGCTAAAAGTTCACTCCGGTACAGTACATCAAATGATAACATTTATGTTTAACACTGTACATGGTCCCAATAATTACATGAACAAATAATAATTCCCTCTGTTTGATACTTATATTAGCCCTTATTTTAGTAGGAGGCCTACTCCTAGTTATCTCTGTTAGTCCTTTTTCAAACTATTCCATATAATCTGAATATGCATGTACAAGAATAAAGCTAGAGGCAGAAGTCATTTTGTTGCAAAGGAAAGTGGAATGTTAAAGGTCAGCACTGGTGATTATACATGTTTTACAGTGATAACTACTGGTCATACTTTACATTACCGCAAAGAATATGACATTTACATTATGTTTCGGGTAAGAACTGGGTTGAGTTCATGTCAGTGTGAAGTGAAAATAAACTTGCACAACTGAAGAAGAGAGTTGAACCTGGCTTGAGGTACATAATCCATCACAGCGGTCAGCTTAATTGTCACACTTAGGTTTTCCTTCTGGTGCCTTCAAGTACTCTGATGCTCTAATGAGAGTCGGCTGTAACTATCTTAATTAAATGAAACAATTTATATTATCCTGTTTATAACATCCATGTCTGCTTATTGTTTGTTTTTCTGGATTTGAATTTGCGACAACATAGCAACTCTCAGCTAATTCTCAAAGCTCCAATGAAAGGTTGAAAAGAAATCTAAACACTTACTGATTTGTAGATTATGGACTCAACGTTTCAGTCTTTTAACTTATTCCAGCATACTAATGTTTACAGTATGGTGTACTCAGAACTGTTTGTTTGGTTGGTTATTTTCCATCTTATTGGTATGGAGGATGTAACAAAATAAGGAGAATCGATGAAGAGCTTCCGTGAGCTAAGACATATATCAGCTGACACTATTCAATTTCCAGATATGTACTACTACACCAGGGTATCATGTTGTTACAACATATTAAGAAAAATGAAAAGCCTCAATTATGTAACATTACAAAATATTAATGTGGACAGACAGAAATAAATCTACCAAGCAGAGGAGAAGAGAGAAAAGAATAAATTGGGCTCTCTGTCAGCCAAAAGTGGATCCCCTCTGCTGTGTCCTTCTCTATTTGTGGGACGGCAGTGATGGATTCCATCTTGTCAGCCTCCTGTGAGCCATCGTGACAGTCCTGAGTCACCAGAGGCCGAGAACGTGTGACTCACAGATTCTAAAAGTCATTGCTGCTCCGCGTCTGGCTCTGACTGGAGAGGATGAGTCTCTGATAGGCCTCTGTTACCCTTACTGCCGCCAGCAGGCTGTTTAAGTAGCCATTACCAGCCTCTTAGTTAGGCTCCGCATTACATGAATCCAGACCTGTGCTGTGTTAGAGCCGCAGTCAGGGAGGACGCCGCTTCAAAGTCAAACTCGCCAGCTTTCAATGTTTGATCCTACAACACATTTTGGGTGATGCTCAACAAGACAACTGGTACCCAGCCCAAGTTATGAGTCTAATGGTGTGTAATTGCAGTCTACGTCTTGGCACCTAACAGTTCAAAAGTACAAGTTTTGGCAGTGCCCCTAAGGTTAGCCTAGCCCCTACAGCTAGCATAATCAGCACAGTGAATACAGATGATAATCCAGAGCTCAAAGATCAGATGTCTGAATGCTGACTCATTTGTTACAGCATCACCTAAGTTTATTATCTATCTGCATATAAATTTGTAATCGACCAATATTGACATTTTGACTTTTGCTGCCTTTTAAATTACTCATTAATTACTTATTTTGAGATTATATTTGATTCAGAGTATATAATAATTTCTTATTTTATTGTAGGGGTAGGTGACTGGATGAAGATTTCAACTGGGTAATAGGACCATTGTATGGTACTGTAGATACTGTGCACATCTTTTTGGCAACAATATAGTTTCAACGCTATATTTTTATATCATGGATGAATAATGACAATTAACTCTATTAGCACTAAGCATGATAAAAAAGTATTTTACAAAAATGTCAATATGGAGAGAAATACGCAACAAGATAAAACATTTTACTTGCTTTTCTTTAGTGCAAACCAACATTACCACTAACTTTCACTGACTGCTGATAGTATGAAAAGCTACATGGATATGGATATGCAGTGAGTGTATTGATAGATAATCAACTCTCATCTTTTTACTCAGTTTGGTCATTTTCAATAAAACATGCTTTACCATAAAAATAATCAAGGCACGATGCAAAGCATAGTATTCAATTTTATACAACTGAAACCTTAAAGGGATAAACTATAAAACTGTAGTGAATGTAACAGATGTACTCTTAGCTTGGTGGTGTGAAAAGGATAATAATTGTTATGCAATATGTTTTAGCAATAATTAGTAGCCAATGACCATATATTGGAAAAAGTTATTTTTTGTTCCCCAGTTACAAGCATCAAAATTGAACACCGAAAAGTATCATGAAAGACCCTAACCCATAGACAAACAAACACACAGACACACTCACACTGGCACAGACACCCAAAAATCCACACTAACACACACACACACACACCCACAGGATGCTCAGAGGGCGGGTGGGGGCAAGGGGGTGAGCCACGAGTCAATAAACCCTGTGTAATCTGTTCTCTTTAGTGGCATAAACCATCTGAGAGGAGATTACAACCGTTCTGCCAAAGTAAGAACATGCGAGTTCCTAATGGACAGAAACACTGAATACAAACACAGACACACACACACACACACACACACACACACACACACACACACGTGAACTCTAGCATATAATGTATAAAGAACTGAGGAGAGTAAGAGCAGTGTGTTGCAAGACTGTCAACTCATGACTTGTGTTCTTAAGATCAGACTGCATGACTTTAATGTAAAAAGGCTTTTTTTTACTTTAGGGAGAGTAAGACAGAGATATATAGAGAAAAAGGGAGGAAAAAAAGAGAGCATTTCTGCATGTTTTTCAGAAAAGTACTGATTATCATGACAGGCCCACCCTGGACTTGGGCTCCTGCTGAGGTAACTAATGTGTGGCATTGTCAGTTTGTGTGAGATTACGCATCATGGCCTCCATGAGTGGAACTGGAAGAGTGGAGGGGGTAGGACAGGAGTTGTTGAGTGTGTGTGTGTTTTTCTGAAGAGCTGGGAGGGAGGACGTGTGGACAGGCAAATCAGAGGGCAGGGGGCTGCTGAGTGTTTGTGTGTGTGTGGGTGGGAGGGTGTTGGGGGTTGGGGGGGGGGACACTGACTTTATGCATCATTAAGCAGGTGGACTGAAAACACCAGGCGGAGCCGTCAATGTGGAGGGGAGCAGGGTAGACATCTGGCACACAATACAGGATAATACACCCCCATGTTAGGAAGAGCTGCGACCAGTTTCAACACACGTCATCAGGCTAATTATTATTTATGGATCATCTCAAACTAATTACAGTACAGAAGTTGTTACAGACCACTACATGATTTGTAAAATAACAATCTTGTTTAATGGAGTCCTACAAAGCCTTTTAGTGTACAAAACACTGTTTAGAGATAACTTGAAACACAGATTAAATCTTGTGATTGGTTGCGCTTTTTGTAGATGTGGCTTTAGGACGCACATGTAAATTTTGATGTTATTTGAAATGATGGTGACACCAGATGAATCAATTCCAAGTGACCTGGTAAGAAAGCCTTCATCTTAATCAGTGCCCTGAATGCAAAGGGTTTCACTCACATTACCAATTTTCTGTAAACATTTAAGTTACTGCAGATAATCTACGTAAGCACCTGTATAAGAACTGATTTATTACATCCAGACAAGATAGTCAGTTAGCATCACTTTTCAGCTTTTTCAGCCTTGCTTGTGAAAGAGGTACTTGTTATCATCTTTAACATGCAGAAACCAGTAATTATCACTGAGCCTGCATCATAACCCATATATCAAATTCAGAATACATAAGAATGTAGCATTTGACATGCAATTAAATAAATATCAAGTGAGTCAACTCTTTATTGCAGTGTCATTGCAACAAACTGCTGTTTAAACATGATGGATGGATGGGAGAAGATTTCTAACGAAGGGGGTCGGGTGTTTTGGAAGATCATTGAACCATCTGGCGCACATTCACCTCCTCATTTATACTCCTCATCTGCTGCTTGAAACAAGTCATCTCTCCATTCTGTCCCCTTGTTTAGTTCAAACAACAACCATATCATCTCCTTTTGTGTTTTGTGTTGCTACTGTTATCACAGCCAGAGCTTGTGCTGTCTTTCTCTTCGATTCCACCCTCAGCATTATTTCTGCTTCACCATGACCCACAAACTCCACCTCACGGCACGGATGGACAGACTTCCAGTTGCAGAAAGTACAGTGGCATCTGACATGTATTTAAGTGGCTACTCAACAGCCTTTGAGTAAAAGCCACATTTTGAATTCAGAATACTGGAGCACATATTCAACAATCTCTCAAATAATTCATGTATACATGTATTAACAGCTTAGTCTGGTTCCGTTTGATGGTTTGATTTTGTGCATGTAAGAAAGGAGGGGAAAGTTGAAAATTTATAATGTAACTCAGATGCAATCCTTTTTATTTCGCGATCGACATTTTGGCAGACTGCCCTCTCTGGGAATTGATTTTATGTGCCACAAAGGTCAAAGAGTAAACTGGATGCAACTCAGTGTGCTTGACAAGAAAACTGGCATGACTAGCAATGGTGGAGAGAGTAAAAATTGTTTTCTATGGGTGACAGTGAAATGGTTTCCATGTCACAACTAATATTACAAGTGATGAAGCTTAAATTAATAAACTAATAGGCGGGTAAAGAAAATGGATGAATGAATGAAAAACACCTAAAATCATCCCTCGATTTATCTATTATAATTCTATTCCTATTAGCTCCATTATTACCTCACATCTGGATATGAACTCAACTATCAACAACTCACATAAACTTGAGTTATTAGTGAAGTCAAGCTATTTCAAAACACATAAATGTCTTACCTATTGCATATACCCAATCATTGGATTACTTGTGTGCATGCAAACCTCCTGATTCTTCACACTGAATGAAGACAGACATGGCATGCAAGTGAATGCATGGGGTGAAACATGAAATACACACTGGGCAGGCACACGCTGGCTCAGCTTCCCTTCGTTAAAGTGGCTGTCAGAGGCGATACAGTAATCCTGTTTTAATGGCCGTGCCCCTTCCCCCATCATGATGTGATGGCCCCAGACATACCGCCGCGCCTCTCTTAAGGGAGAAGTGTCAAAACCGAGTCACCACTATGTCCTTTGCAACACATTTGACAGCAGTCACACAAGTTAAGAAGAGAAAAGCTATCCTTTCCCCCGTGTGAGGAGTTCTGATTCAGTCAGGTGTGTTACTACAGGCGGCTTAGCATGAAAAGTTATGAAGCCATTTGTCCCTATATATAGTACGCGTTCCCCAGGACCCAGTTTGGACATTCATCACAATAAAAAAACTGTTTGTTTTCTGGGCATAAAGTAATGCCAATCTGGAAGGATTAGGCCTCATGCTTAATGTTATCTATGTGGATTACAGAAGAACTAGAACTGCATGCCCCATTGTACGTGTAATGAGAGCCTATAATTAGACTGAACACTACTCTGCTGTGTCATGTTTTTCTGTATTTCACATTTTTTTTCATGAGGCTCATATTATCAGTTAACAAAAAGACTTACAGTTTACCTTCATGTGACCTATAATGTTTTCAGAATATAGGACATCAGGCAAACAGCCTCTGTCATGTTGTCAAAAGCCAAATAAGGTTACAGACATGAATACCAGTTTCTTCTTCACTGTCTGCTACAAACCGACTAATTTACAAAATGCACAAATGATTAGTCGATTAATCAGTTAGTCGATTTACATAAAATACATACACCCTCAATCCTTAGGCATTTGATTCAGATCAGGAATAACTCCCCCGCAAAAAATGGAAGACACCTCCGGAAGAGCGACAGAGGAGGGATCCTTTATCCAGGACGGAAAGACATGCAATAGCAAAATGACGATATGGAAAATCGAGATGACAAAATAGATCATTTTGAGATACGATTAATCATTTAAGTCATTTATTAAGCAATGATGTCAAATATTTCAAGCTTCTCAAATGTGAGGATTTGCTGATTTTCTATCATTTATAAACCCAAGAAGTATTTTAGAGGATGTTTTATTCTTTATTAGGGATTCAGCAGTAGACTGGTGACAGGAAATGAAGGGAAAGGAAGAGACAGGGCCAAAAGTGCCCACTAGACTAGCCATAAGCCCTTATACACCATAAGGGTGCACCATGATGGCTATTTTTCACTGTTTTCTGACATTGTGTAGACCAAATGACTGAATTAGCTTAAAACAAATCAACAGTTTAATTGATATGAAATTAATCCTTATTATAGCCCTTCAATTTAATACAACCAATAATAAAAATACACTGAAGGTAACAGATGTTTCCAAAAGCTATAACTGAAATAACAGTTGTAGCCTATAAAGTAGAGAGCAGATGGTAAGTTTGGTGTGTGTGTGTTGACAACTGTATAGCCTATAACAATAACAGACATTTATATGAATTAAATTAGGTGGAAATAAACACGACACACACACACACACACACACACACACACACACACTCATACACATAATCAGCCAATGAGGGTGAACCACTCAAAATTACTCCTACACGTTGTGATCTAAACGCAGGCGGCATGAAGCTACTGAATAAATGATGAGAGTGGAGAAGTCAGCCGACATTTTTTTTTTTTTTTACTACATCAGGTCACAGAAATAGAAATGAGAGCAGAGGCTTGATGGGAAAGCGGTTACATTACATTACATTAGATTACATTACATTACATGGCAAGGTGTCTCCTAAAAGCATCACATGCAGGGTCGCAGGAAGGAAAACACGGAGTGTGTGCAGGTGGAATTGAGCTCATTTTCAAAGCAAACAGTATCGGGCGGCGCTCAGCGTTGTTTTATACTGTTGTTGTGAATACACCTGCTCTGTATTGTCCGCTGCATGTGAAACTCATCCTCACCAGCGGATCATAACAAAACAGTGAGTCCACCAAGCGAAACACGGATAAACACAGAGGGACAGTGGAGCGCCATGCACGGCTGCACAGAAAGCCGCCGTGCACCCCGCTTCTCTCTTTCTCTCCCTCTCTCTCTCTCTCTCTCTCTCTGTAGGCTAAATGTCTGCTGTTTTGTGGATATCACCGGTGCGAATAAGAAACAGCTGTTGAAAGCAAAGAGAGATGGAGGCAGCCGACTTCCGCCAACAGCTGCTCAGCTTTAACTTCACACGAGATAAAGGGAGGAATGGGGGAGCTTTCCATGACAACAACACTGAGAGGCAATTTTTAAAAGCTATTTTTTCGCCACATGAAAAGACACCACTACCTTTGCCAATCTTTGACACGCACAAACACACGCTCCCATCCAAACACGCACTCACCCCCCCACCCCCCTTCTTCCTCCTGTATATACTCACCACAGCTGTCTCTTAGTGGGGAGGCAGTCTTTGTTGGAGGCTGTCACTCCCATGGCCATCTGCATCACCGTGATATATTTCTGGTACTTCATTTTGTCCTCCTTTACTACTACCACCACCGCTACTACTACTACTACTGCTGCTACTTCTACTACTACTTCTACTTCTAGGAATCCGCGCGCCACAAAAGCGGCACAGGTGAGCGTGCATTCAAATGTCTGTTATTGTCCCCTGGTACCCGCGGCATCTTCAGCATCAAAAACGCCATTTCCACGTCTGGAGGACTGCTGACAGGGAAAATGTTCCCCGAGGAGCTCAACGAAAGGTACCACGCCGCCACGACCCATGTCTGCGCTGACTCTCTAATCTCATTAGAGCTCAGAATAGATTGGCTAATCCATTCAATTTTAGTCAGGACCGGGGCATTGTTGTGGTTCGCCCTGTAGCGGCCACTTTTCCTCTCTTTCCTCCCCTTGTTTTACCCCGTTTTGTCTCTGTGGAGTGAAAGAGTCAAGAGAAAAAGAGACAAAACAGAGTCAGAGGTAGGATGCAGCGGCGGCGGCACCCAAACGTCTGCGAGGTAGGAATGGGGAGTGCGCGCGTGTTCAACGAGAGAGAGGGAGTGACAGAGGAGGGAGGGAGGAAGAGGAGGAAGAGGAGGAGGAGGAGAGAGGAAGGGAGGAAGAGAGGGAGCGATGTAATAGATTAAGAGGGGGTAACCTACTACTGCTGAGTAAAATGTCAGTATGGCAAAATTGGAGGAAACTAGGCATTTTTATGATGTTTAGGGTGTAATTTTAAAACATCAGAGGTTATTAGAAGAATACACTAATGTGATAAAGGATAATCAACAACAACTTAATTTTTGAGAAGCACTTACAAACAGCAGTACCAATTCTGAGGTAAATGTGTCAACCGATGGACTAAAGAATGCAAAAGACAACCTAAATGCTTCAGTATACATTTCACAGAATAGTGTTCCTATTCGTACTGTTTTCCCCTCATTTGCTTGCAGTGTGATCATGCTTCATACAGTTGTCTTTTTTTCATTTTACACTCATAGTGCATATTTCTAGGCTTGTAATTTGTGCCAAATAGATTCTGCACATTGTTGTTTGTTCCCAAAATAATCTTTTTTCACTGTTGCTGTGCAATGTTTCAATCAGATTAGAATTGCAACATTTAGTTGATTAATCAATTAGTCCATTGACAGAAAGTTAATTATCAACTATTTTGATCATCGATGAATCGTTTTGAGTCATTTTTGAGAAAAGATGTCCAAATTCTCCAATTCAAGCTTCTCAAATGTGAATATTTTCTGGTTTCTTCAGTCTTCACTGATGGTAAACTGTTTATCTTTGGCTTGTGGACTGTTGGACGGGACAAAAGATATTTGATGATGTCACTGTGGGCTCTGGGAAACAAAGAGTGTTTTTCACCATTTTCTGACATTTTATAGGCCAAATGACTAATCAATTAATTGAGAAAATAATCAACAGATTAACAGATGATGAAAATAATTGTTATTTGACGTCCTAGATCAGTTCTTCATTAAGGATTGTGCTCAGTAACTGTAAATAAAAAATATAGTGGGAGCAAAGATAGTGTGTGGGTTCTACTTTTTCCATGATATTGGTTCAGCACCTGTTTAAGTTTTTTCCTCCAATGATATTATTGGTTACTTGTAATTTGGAACTTTGTAATCAGTACCCTGCATCAGTAATGATTTGCATTATTATTTGTACTTTGCACCTTTATGTGAGTCTATATTATTATATACTATGTATATGAAGTATATATATATAATATGTATTACACCTACATGAATAAAGAATCCAGTATCAGTCAAGCTATTTATTTTGCTATGTGTGTTGGGTGCAAAACGTCCTTTGGGATGAATACAGTTCTATCTTGTCTGATCTTAAGAACAACAGGGTTGTTTTCATTTCATACTGACCTTGTTGCTTAAATCTCAATCTCCTTAAGTAGCCATACAGTCCTGCTGTGCAGGTTTAACTCAGCGACGAGACCAGTCAACATGATCTCATTGGCGGCTCAGTGAAACTGAGCTAAACAAAGCTGATTAAGAAACACTTCTGATAGAACAAAAGTAACAGTATAAGCAACTTAAAATGTATGTCCTTTGCTTTACTAAGGTTACTAACTGTATAATACATAAGATGTTGGCTGGCTTTAAAAAACAAGATTGATCCAGATTATGTAATTAAATTGAGAGATCAGTAAATTTGCTCCATCTCTCCATTTTTTATTTAATATTATTTACAGGCCTCTATAATAACTTGTGCTTTACTCTTTTTCATGCATCTTTTACTTTTAACACGCACAGTGAGTGTGTTTACATGCACACTAGTATCCTGGTTATGTTTGCACATGTATATAGCTTATCTTGCTTTCAGAAACCTGGATCAGACCTTATCCCGGTTTTGAGAACCCTGGATGTTCTACCTGGAGTACTCAGATAGAAACCAGGATACTGTGGTATGCAAACACTTTATTCTGGCTTCTGAACCATCTCATAGTGGCTGAGATGGTGAGAAATCAAGACACACCTGCAGGCAGACGATCAGAAACCTGGATAATGTTATGATAATGTATACAGGGACATGAATAACCCAGTTTTTCATGTTCCATGTAAACACCATATCCCAAATACAATCAAAAACAGGATAAGGCTCAAAACCAGGATACTAAAGCACATGTAAACGCACTCAGTGATGCCAGGGTCAGGTTACTTTTACTCACCCTTCAGGGGCTGATAGTTCACAGAGTCTCTGTGAGGATGCTAATCAATTCAATGATTGATTCGGTGTCAAATTTAAATGCCCAGTAAACATGAGTCTTTAGTGAGTTCTCAAGGGTAAAGGGGACCTGAGATGAGTCCACGTGACAGGATCCTAGTTAAACTGACTTCTTGCACACTGGTGTGTTTATGTCTGCTTGGGGTCTGTCACAGAGGCAGAACAGTGTTTTCTTTAGGACTGTACAGTGATTAGGAGGAGTATGATGTAACCATGAAGACACACAGACTCCCACTGGATAAAGCCCTTGGGCAGGACCATTAACCTTTAAACAAGTTGGCAGTAAAGCTGCAGAGCATCTCTTTTTTTTTTTGTTGCTATGAATCTGCACCATGAGTTAAAACAGCACATCACTGTCACTGTATTTACATATTTGTTCAGACTAATAAACAGAATGAAGGAAGGGAGAAGTGCAGCATATAAACCATAGTCCTACTGAGATGGGCCATGTACCAGAAAAAGTAAATCTAGACATAAACTCTATCGGGAAAGAATAATGCCACAATAAAATTGCCAAGGAGAAAAGTCAGACAGCCAGTACAAAGGCAGGTAACTCCTGTTGGATGGCACAAGCTGGTGAGCAGCTGGTGAGGAAGGTCAGTGGGAAACTGCTGCTATCAGCACTGCTTGATATTGGCAGCTATGAGAACAACAGAAAAATCACCAAAAAAAACAAAAAACAACCCAACACATCCCGAGTTGCCTTCCTCCAACTTCTCTGATGTTTATTTACAGTTACAGTTCTTGGGGTTGGAAAGAGGATTAAGTAAACACACTCTCTCTCACACACGCATGCATACACACACATACAAGCACACCAATGGCCTGAAGGAGACTAATGATGGTGAGGTCACCACAGCAGTGGAGACCAGCAGCGATATGGTCTTAAGCCAAAAGGACAGTGGAGACTCTGGATGACGCACAGTCCTCAGCACACTGTCAATACTCTCTCTAATCTCTGTTAATAAAGAAAATTTACTGGTACTTGGCGACACTAACTTGCAAATGGGCTCCATTTGCAAATAACATGTTACTATACAAGTGCTCAGTATGTTGCATGTGCCCATTGCCTGTCCTGAAACATAAGAACAGCTGAGTGGTTCAGTCATTCTTCATTCATTCAGAACAGTCAAAAGCAAAATGCTCTAATGTATCTTTAAACTTCTCACTTCTTCTTAATAAAAAAAAACCGCACCGGGTGTCTCTTTCATCATCTGTACAGTCACAGATATAAATAGCCAACTTGGCCAAAATCCAGCTGTGATATTACGGTGGGTTAGGGAGCGATGGAGAAGAATACTGGATTGGTTTAAGAGTGAGATTTCCCTCAGGAGCAGCAACCATCCAAATGTGTTGATCCCCCCTCACCATAAATTACACTATCCCCTGGTCCCTGGCCACGATTAATCACATGACCACAGCAGCCAGATTAAATCTGTAGCCTTGGACTGTTTTCCTGTCTCACTCTCTCTCTCTGCCTCTCTTTCATGCACGAGGCATACAAATAATCAAGAGGCACACAGCAAGAACAGACACATGGATAACATCAGCTAAGCATATACTAACAGGCTATTATGTGTGTGCCAGCATAGAAATTAGTCACTGTGTGGCCGGTGTGTGTCACCATCCACCTGTTATCTGTCAGTACAGTTATAGTGAATACTGTCTGTAGGCTACAACTCTCAGTGTCGGTGCAACATGGACGCTGGCTGTATGCTTCCTGTAACTCAACACCCCACTGCAGAGCTTTAATTTCTCACTGCCAGACCTCCATCGCCACGGTAACACTGGCTCTGGGCCTAAGGTGGCCCTGACACATGATTTTTTTTTTTTTTTAAATATTCAGCAGCAAAATGATGTAAGTTACAGAAACAGTTAATGTAGGAAAATGTAAGAGACAATTAGTCGTTTACTTGGCAAATATTTTGATAATCAGTTAATAGTTTAAGTCAATTTCAAGCAAAAATGGCTGGTTCAAGCTTCTCAAATGTGAAGATGTTCTGCTTCTCTTTGTCCTAAATGATAGCTAACGAGTATCTCTGGATTTTGGACTGTTGGTAATACAAAAGCCATTTAGAGAAATCACCTTGGGAAACTGATGATGCATATTTTCACTGTTTTCTGATTAATTGAGAAAATAATCAGGAGATAAACTGATAATGAAAATAATTGTTACTTGCAGCCCTATTTTCTATAGTCTTTGATATGAATAACATTATGTTTAAAAAAATCTATGGGCAGAAAAGTGTTTGAAATAGTGTAATGAACAGCTCTGGTCTGAAAGCAAAAACTTTAAAAAACACAATGTAATGAAATATATGTGCATGGTGGTGTTTACAGCATGCCAATCAGGCTAGAGGTGTTTCTGTACATCAAGCATGCCTTTAATTTAGACTAAATTGGATGCAGAAAGATGACATGTATATGAAAGTGTTGCTTAAGTGTGACACTGAATATGAGAGAGGGCAGAACATTGGAATAGAAAACATCCTTTTTTGTTTGGATTGTAAATGGTGAGCTAAAATTAGATCTAAGATGGTACTGGGTGCATTTCTAAACTGATTTAGAATGCAAGGCCATCTAATAAGGCTACTTGTAATTTTTTAATGTTGAGAGGTTATGAAAACAGTTACTTGTTTGTTTATTTAACAGAGGAAATAAAAACAAATATAGAAGAAATGCAAAACATAAATAGTGTATGGGGTCTAGCTGAAGCTAACTTTCAGCCCTAGTCTAGTTTACTGTGTAGGGTAATGGAAAATCTAAAGACAAATTACTGATGCTAGAATGGCAAACGTGTAGTTCAGGTATGCATTGTAATGTACAGTGGAAAAAAGGCAATAACTAACAGTAGTATCTGCATGATGAAAACCCGCCTGTGACGTGTGTGAGACTTGCCAGGGAGCAATGATGTGATATGAAGGCACACATGGAGCGCCAGGCATGGAAGCTGCTGAGGATGCATAAAGCATATGAATCCAACCAAGGGTAATGCAATATGTAAATGAAACAGTTGTTGAAGTGAATCTGCCTGCTGTTATTTCTACCAAAATTGCATGTGAAATGCACGGGGCATGACTCACATGCGCACGCTATACTGTATACTCTACTTCTGAGTGCCTGGCCTCTTTCTCAGGTCAAAAATATGGAGAAGAGGGTAGAAACATGGATAAGAACTGTTTTCAGTGGCAGCCATGTTAGCTCCAAAACCCCTTCCTTTGGCTGTTGCTAAGTAACAGGTGATTCGGAAACAGCTGACCTTTTTATGATAGTCAGCATCACACAGTTACAGGGAAGGAGCACTACTGTAGGATAGAGGCGCTGAGGTGTTGGGGGTTGAGCGGAGGACAAACAGAAGGAGAGATTGAGAATGAACGCCAGGAGCCCTGGACACTAAATGACTGCTGTTGCTGCTTGGACAGTGATTTATGGTTCAGCTTCAGGGGTGTAAAGGGGGTGTCGGGGGAAGGAAAACAAGGACGGTGCACATGGCGAAGGATATACATGTAAACAGATACCGACAGTTGCAGAGAAAACTGAATTTTCATTGTATCTTCTTGTGCATCAGTCTATGTGTGCAGTATCACCTGATAGTAAGAGAAGTTTTGTGCTCCTGTGCCTCTGATCAGCAGGGTGTGACACCAGCAGCTTCTCCCCACCTGCCCTCCCACTGTCACCTTTATTAACAGTCTGCCAGGTGGAGACTTTCTGTCCTAAGTGTCCCACTGTAGCCTCAGATTTGCTGAGGTAAGTGATGAACGAGGCACAAAGAACCCATGGGAGGGAGCAGTTCTCTCTTGTGTTCAAAAAATACTGTTTACAGGTAACACACAGCAGCAATATACTAATGTTTACCACACTACTATACAAAGCACTTATAGTAAGTGTCAGATGTTCTGATCTGTTGCTGACATCTGTAACTGTGATGATACGACATGACAGTCTTTATTCTGTCATCTTTTTTTCAGGACGCGAATGCACAGCGAGGTGACATAACTCTCTTTGCATAAGCTAAAGCAGACTGTTGTACAGAGACATATTTTATTATGTAAACACACTACTGTATGTTATCACATAATGTCAAAAAATCCACCAAAACAGAAATCCTCATGAGTAAAACTTTAAAAGACTTTTCTCATAACGGCTTGCATATTTAGACCTTTAAACTAAAGGTTTCAAAAAATTTTAGGACACATTGAAGGCGATATAAGTGACGATTTAACTCTTTTGAAGGTAGTCCATCTAAATTAAAACTTTTATTTATTTATTTTTATCAGTGGTCCCCTGTGATAAATTTGGACAATTGGAGTTACTACATCATCGCACACCCATACTGCTTTGAAAGTAAGGAATACACCACATTTTTAAGGTTTCAGTTGTATGCATTTCCATATTGTACATGAATTAGTTTTAAGACAGGGCATTCTTTTTTGAAGATGATCACAATAACAGAACATTACCTTTCATTGTCCTGCAGGCAAAACAGTGGGTGGTAAAAGGTTAGTCTATAGCCACACTAGCAGGTCTGTGAGGCTGTATTAAGGCACTGTGGTGCTTTTAACTAAACACTAACATGCTCACAATGATGATGCTAACATGCTGATGTTTATCAGGTTTAATGTTTACCATTTTCACCTTCTTAGTTTCACCATCTTAGTTCAGCATGTTAGCATGCTAGCATTTGCTAATTAGCATGGAAAACAAAGTGCAGATGAAGATGATGAGAATGTCATTTGTGTCATGTATTTGGCCATAAACCAAAAGTATTGGAAAAATTTGACATGATGATGCCATTAGATTAAAAGTCTGAGGATCATGAAATGTATTACAATTCATCCTGGTGGTGGAGGGGGGACATGAATGACTGTACCATATTTCATGGCAATCCACCAATAAGTCGGAAATGTTTCAATCTGGTTTTCAGACTAATCATAGCACTGAGATAGCCCTAGTAAAAATCATCAATGATCCAGGAATTGAGGATACATCTACGCCAATAAACCTCCAGTATTGGTACTACTCGATCTGAGCATTGCTTTTGATACAGTTGATCACAAAATTCTTTTATATAGACTGAGGGATCACATTGGACTGTCGGGAACTGTTTTTGACTGGTTTCCCGCTTATCTTTCTGGCAGAGATTTCTTTGTTACAAATTATAACTTCTCCTAAATCTCCAAAATAACCTGTTGGGTTGCCCAAGGATCAATTTTAGGGCCACTTCTTTTTAATCTATATAAAGTATGTTATCCCCTGGTGATCTCATCAGGACACACAACATCTCTTTCCATAGTTATGCTGATGATACACAACTTTATGTGGCTGTGTCTCCTCATGGCACAGGACCAATTGATTCTCTTTTTAAATGTACTTTAGATATGTTTGGACGTCACAAAACGTTTTACAGCTCAACCAGGATAAAACTTAAATTTTAGTCATAGGTTCTAAAGCTCAGAGAAATTGGTCACAAAATTAAATTCCCTTGGACTTACCCCAAGCAAACAAGTATGAAACCTTGGTGTCATCTTTGACTCAGATCTGAACTTAAAGGTTCATGTGGGGTTTATTACCAAATCTGCTTTTTATCACCTAAAAAATATTGCTTAAGTGTAACCATTTCTCTGAGTGACACAGAGATACCAATGCACAATTGTATATCGTGTAGGCTGGATTACTTTAATGCTCTCCTATCCAAAAAAGCTGATTCAGAACTCTGTGGTTCAGGTGCTGATCAGAACCAGAAGGAGAGAACACATGACACCTGTTTTACATTGGTTGCCTGTCAATTTCCTTATTTATTTTAAAATTCATTTACTTGTTTTTCAGCTGGAAGTGTTGAAATATTTAAATGTAAACTTATAGACATTATTTACTTTATCTATTATGCATTTTATCTAGTTTTTAGTCTAGCTTTTATTTAACTCTATTTTAGTTTTATTATTATTATTATTATAGTTTTAAAATCACTTTTATTGTACTTTTTGTCACTATTTTTTCTTTTTGTTTTCTTTTTATCTATTTAATCTAGTTTTTATTTAACTCTTATTACTATAGCTGTTATTGTAGATTTTAAATCTATTTTATTACATTTTCATCATTTTTATTTTCTTGCATGCATTGATCTCAAATCGGCTTGTCAGTCATCTGTGAAGCAGTCTGAACTGCACTAACTTCTATGAAAGGTGCTATACAAATAAAGTTTGATTGATTGATTGATTGATTGATTGAATAGTTGTTGAGAAGTTTCAGTCAAAATCACAAATGTGACCTCAAGGTGTCACAAGAGGAAAAGTCTGGGGCTCACCAAAGTCATTAGGAAACATTGTTTGGGGTCCATGAATCCCTGTACAACATTTCATGGCAATCCATCCAATATTTGTCAGGACATTTCAGTCTGGACCAAAGTGGTCGATCGACAGGCCAACGTTGCCATCCATGGAGCCATATCACTAGCATGGCTAAAAACTGGTATGTAAGTGTGTATTTGTTTTCTTTGTTTGGCATGGACAGTGCAATGTAACACGGTTAGAGTTCAATTGTTAGAACAGGGAACTTGCTGTGCATTGAGTTTAGCTACTGCTTATTTACAACTCCTGATAGGCTTTTAAAGACAGTATATTTAAAAGTCACAATATAAAGTCATGAGAACTCCTCATTTAGAAATCAATGTGGTGCACTGGGAGGTGCAGAAGATCTAGGCAGCATTAAGAAAAAATGAAGGACTATGGAATAAGTAATAGGAGGGTTAGAGGATAAGCTCCCAGGTCTTCAATTAAAACCCTCTTGGCGCTCTTCAAATAACACTACTGAGGTTTGACACATCTGTTGAATAACTGGCAAAAGAGACTATACAATCCTTGGATTTTTGTTACTTAGTGAAGGTTGAGAGAGCATACTTGCTTCTTTCAAGGGATGCCCTGCTTGAAATCCCCACAGTTTCACACATATACACATGGGAGCTGCTCAGTAAAACAAGTCCTCTGACAGAGTGTCCTTAGATTTTTTAAGAAGATGTTTTTAAATGGTAAAAAGGATGTATCAGAATAACAGTTTCACACTGCTTTTTCCATCATCACTGCTTTATCCACTTTGTTATTGAATTGAACTTTTCCTTAGTGTACAATAATAAATTAATAGACTCAATAGAATTCAATTCAATTAAATCCTCAACATGAGACATGAGTGAAGTTCTAGTAATCATGCATGTAGCTGGCTGTATGTGTTTATATAGTACAGTGCTGAAGGTGCTGCCAGGCGGCTTTACATGTGTAATGTATAGGGTGTCGCTGTGCATCTTATCACAGCGATCTCAGCGAAGTGAAAATAGAATATTACACCATCTGTGTATGTATATTTATGTAAGCATGACATATAGAATGGCAATCTGCTGCTTTAAATGAACCATACAGCCTCAACTGTAAATAAACAGATATCTTATCCATGTTATGTTGCTCTGCATCTTAATGTGTGGATTTTAAATAAGTTATATTGTACTTGAAATTAACATGAAGGGCTTATTATTTCTGAACTATACACCCTGTATGTTTTATCAACCTTGTATCTATCTTTGTTTTAACAGTTGCAACATAAAAACTATGTGCAAAGCAAAATAACAAATAAAAACACTGCTGTAAAGGGGAGTGTAAAAATCTGAGGTTAATACAGCATACACAAAGTTGTACTTGATATTCTGGAGTGGTGACTTTCTGTAGGCAAACCAAACCACAGCGAGGCCAGTCAGCTTGCATGTCAAAAATGAAACCCGAGAAGGGAGAGATCAAACAGTCCCTTGAGAGTCCACAGGACAGGAGTGTGCAAGTCTTCTCGCATGTGTGTCTCTACTGTATGTGCGTGCATCCTTTGCCTTTCATCGCTACTGTGTGAGGCATTTCTTACATAACTACATATAAACTTTAAAACCTACTCCTCAATACACACAGATGTGTATTAGAGAGCAACACACAGCTCCAGGAAGAGTTTTGTCAGGCAATGTGGTGCAACAAGGTAACGAATAGGCATCCCAATGTGTACTAACTAGCCTGTTACATCGGCAGCCTGGTAGTTGGATGTTCGATTGTTGCTACAGCTGAAGGTGCATAACGAAGAATAAGGAATCTTTAGTGACTACATGTTGCTTTAAAAATAAGAAATCAAGTGAAACATGTCATCCTGCACCTATGATACATGATGCATTTCCAAGTCAAGTGGGTAACAAGATCCATTACCCTGTACCCTGTACCCTTGTTTTGTATTATAAACTCAAAGTTTGAAATTTTGATCTTTCAATTAGTGTCTTGAGTTTATGTATTTTTCTTTAAATTTATTTTTGTTGCAAGAGAGTGCCAAAACGACACACTGATCAGCACCCACCTAACACCCACTATGGAGACAACCTGTCCTAGCCTGCATCACATCTTCAAGAATTGTAAAAGTTTCAACAATGGTGTTTAAACTATTGTACACAAGATTCTTCAATCACAGCACCTTAGTTAGGCCAGTGATGGGAGGGTGGGTGTGTGTATCAGTGTTCAAACAGACTTTGCAGTCCATGAGATGACACCATCCAAAGTCTAACATTTCATCCTGTAAATCCAGTATAGTGCCTCAAGAGACCAATATCTGTATTTTGAGGTCTGCAAGAAGTTGTACTTTCAGGGCAGAAAAGAGTGTTTTATATGATCACACTATTAGTTCATACATTTTTATTTAGAATAAAGATTACATACAGTATTGATATTTTTGTACAGTATTTGAATCAATGAGTTACCAGTTCTGCAAACAATGTATTGTTGCATCTTTTTGATAACTTTTGATTTTGGTTGCAACATGCATAAAGCGATTTTTCATTTTCCATCTTTCTGTTGGCCTATTTTACAAATATGCATCACTGTGGAGACTGTACTTTATAAAACCCCATCCTGTTTTAGTGCATTGCGATGCTAAAAAGTGCTATAATATGCTAAAATACTGAAAATATATGGGATATATGGGAGTGGGTGAGCATGTATGTGTGCAAGAGAGAGAGAGAGGGAGGGGAGGGAGATTCTGCTGCACTGAGCAGATCCGCAGGGCCAAGGTCAAGGTCACAGCAGGCTTACTTCCCGCCAGAGGCAGAGGTAACCTGAACCAACAACTGCAACACAAGACAGCCCTCAAAATCTCCAGCCTGGGTGTGAAATGAAAACTGCTTGCCCTTCTGCTGGTGTGAACAGATATTCATGCATGCCAGCAAGAGAAACAGATCAGATCTGTCCACAAATAAGAATTTATTGTAGGTAGGATGATGCATTTCTTTTTTCAGTTTGATATGACTATCTCAAATTACAGATTTCCAATCTCTGCACATAGTGATGTTGTTGTTAGTAGTTGTTCAAAGTGAAAGTAAATTTATTTAAATTATAATTTATCAACATGTCAATTAACTCAGACATGAAATGATCTCAATAAACCTCTACACACACAGAAGTAAGCCAGTTCAACAATTTTAAGTTCCTTGTCTGTGTGCAAGTAGTCGCATCATTTAGAGTGATGCATCATACAAAGCAGAATATTACTTATATAACCACAATATTACCACAGTTAATAAGTAGTTTATTCATAAGATAAAACCTTTGGCATCAGCGAATGAAATCATAGATCAAATGTTTCCAACAATATTTCCAACATGAGTTCAGCAAGAACTCTAATCAAGTGTCTCTTTCAAACTGTAACATGTCCATCTAGCGAGGAGGATTTTTAATTTTAGTAATCATACTCGCTCCATGCATTCTTGATATGATGAACCCAGTAACAGAAGATGTATATACAATAGGAAGGGGAGGGGTACTGAACAAGCTTCCCAGGATTTAAACCAGGATGCTACAGTTTGTCTGCAGCCAATGAGGAACCCAAATGTCTCATGGTTTGGTAGTAAATCAAAACTCAGCTTCAGACATGTAATTTCCATCAAAACATACAGTATAACACAGATTAGTAAGTCAAGTCATTGTACGTTCCTTAAATTGGTCTGCCCTCCCCTTCAACCTGGCATCCACCCAAACTCCATTTATACATCCTTTTATATGTTTTCTAGCTGCATGTCCCAGTAGCAACAGAGCAAGTAAGCAGCCAGGTGTGTATCATCCCAGAGACTTCCTCCAGCTTTTCTTGGGGGATCTCATGTGCTCCCAGAAAAGCTGGAGGATGTAATCACCTCGACCAAGGCTATACCCTCAGACTCCAAACCAACATCACATTTCTCCTCTGTGAAGTTTGAAGAGTAGCAGCTGCTCCACCACAAGGTTCAACTGAATCACCCAACTCCAGCTCTATCAGACCCAATGAGATCAGCCATCTTGCTGAGGAGCTGCATTTCATCAGCCTCTATCCATGATCTCACTCCTTCACTCAATACTCACAGCTCACACATATCTAAAGATCCTTTTTGACAAGTGATGACAAAGAGGAGGAAGTGCATTGACAATATAGCACTTAATCCAGTAGATTTGGGCATCCATGTCTGTTTCGTTTTCAGGCACTTTTGTATTACCAAGTGTTTTCAGACAATTCAGTTTAGAGTTTCCGAGCTATAATTACAACTTGGATGTTGACGTGAAAGCTATTTACAAGTCAAAAACTAGTAAATTACATTGGGCCCAAAACAAAAGCAAGTTACCGTATATCAGTGGAGAAAGGGAGAAAGTAAGAGTGACAGCACCAGCTTATCCAGGATGTAACTCAGAGGTCTGCCAGCACAGGTGTCAGACTTCCTGACAATCTCAGCACACAGAACCAGGAAACACTAACAGGCTGTCACATCTCTTTTGCTCACTCACAACTAAGCTCCTGAGATACCTGAAATTCTCTTCTTGGGGTGTCTGTTAGATAAGCCTAGTCATCTTTTTATGAGAAAGGAACATGGTGGCACACTTCTCAACTTGACTGTGCTACACGCAGCTACAAACAGCAGCATGAGATTATTGTACTGAGCTCTGTAATGTCAGAACAACATCATCCTCAAATAGCAGAGATGCCTCCATAATGTCACTTATCTCCAGACATCAATTGTGCCCCCTTGTCAAGACTCTGCTGTCTATCTTGAATGTACTTGACTTTGTGCTAAGAAAGCAAATATGCCTGTCATTATCAGTCAACAGATATGGAAGGACCAAAAGCTGACTTGGAAAAGAGTTGTTGTAGGAGCTCTCTAAATCCAGAAAGCACTTGTAGGCAAGATTAGAAAATTCCTGAAAACATCACTGATCGATTGTTTACAACTAGCAAAGAGTCTACAGCCACAGCCGATTAGCTTAGCTTAGCATAAAGACTGGAAACAGCAGGAAACAGCTGGCCTTGTTCTGTCCAAAGGTAACAAAATCCACCTACCAGGATGTTTAAAGCTCACTAATTAGTGTGTTATATCTCAAAATGTGGTTTGCGTGTGGTTATGTGCAGGGCAGTTTCTTGGGTGGGCACAGTAACTTCCTGGAGTCTCCACAGGTTACCTGTTAACTTCACAAGAACGACAAGCCTGCTGTTTCCCCTGATGTCTTTATGCTGAGCTAAGCTAGCTACAATTAGCTGGCTGCTAGCTATAGCTTCATATTTGACAGACAGGCATGAAAGTGGTATCAATGTTCTCATCAGCAAGAAAGCAAATAAGTGTACTTTGGAAAAATGTCAAAGCATTTCTGTAATAAAAAAAAATGTAAATAATTGTTATTTGTAGCCTTACCCTTAATTATTGGCAAAAGGGTAAAATGCCAACAAGGACAAGTCCTTGTTGGAGGGTGTCAGCTTCTATATCATCAGTGAGGTCATCAGCAGAAAGTTAAAAGTTTTGGAGTGACAGGTTGCTGATGAAATCATAAATGACCTAAGGTAAATTAGCGGGCCTTTTCAGTCAGACATTTTGACTGCGGAGTGACTCACGTTGTATGTTCCTGCCCTGCGGAAGCACGCAGAGCAATAGTCAGAAACACTTTGACCAAATGGCGCTCCTCTGCGTAAAACTCCAGTCAGCCTGTCCCCTGCTCTTGTTGCCTCTTAGCGGAGATCTACAACAGTAACACAAACTGGCAGATTAGTCTCAACAGTTTAGAATTTGCCACAATAACGATAGCCTCAGCCTTTCTGCTAGTTGGCCTTGGCAAGCAAGCGAAAACTCCTTTATACAAACTAAAGCATATTTTTGAATTATTCACATTAGCACATGTTTAAATGTCAGCTCTGGACATTCCTTCTATGTAGCACTATCAACAGTTGTCTATTGCTATTAAATATAAACTGCAAAATAGCTGTTAATGTAAATTATTACATCTTATCCCCAACTGAATGTTGACACTGGTTTAACAATAACAGTCCATGGAAGACAGTTTCATTAAATGACACAGCGGAGAACTATCGCCAAGAGAGATACAGTATAAATTTGTTTCGTTTTTTTTCTGTGACAGCAGGTTACAGAAAACAGAGATGTAAGTTTGTATTTGTGAGTGTTATGAGAAGAGGACGGGGCTTGTGTTTGGACGGGGGCATCCTGTGCTGATAAAACAAGAAGAAACAGGTCTTGAGATCACAGCATTACAGAGGAAAAGAAAGAAGCCAGGCGTCCAATAATATCCTTAAAGTCATTCATGTCTATTTTCTGTTTATATGATTTCATAATAAACGGAAAAACCTGACACTCAGTTTCTGTTTCAGTCATGTTGTTTGTAGCCTACATCGACACAAGACAAACACTTTTCAAAAATTTAAGTGGCTATTTGTCATTAAGTATTTTACATGCCCTCACTTGCTGTTTTCACAAGCTGAGTAGTACTCTACCCTTTAAGTTTTTAAATGTAACTTTTACTTGTAATTAAGTATTTTTACTTTTTGGTATTGCTACTTATACTTAAGTATCTAAATGCCTGTTCCACTGCTGTCCATGGGGAAAATATAAAACGTTGGATAAAATGTATTTAAATAAACCGAGAGGCAAAGTTAGAAAAAAAAAGAAATGGACGTGAGTCAAGTCATTAATCTAGATTGCTGGTGTTCAGCGGGGTGTTAACCCCAGGGAGTGGCCATTTCTTAGCGATGCCATCCTCCAAACTCCAAAAGATGACTCATCGTGGACCCAAGTAACTAAGAGGGCATATAACATTCACACTTGGTCTGGCATAGCAGCACAATAGTCCTTGGTGAGACATAATCTTGGTTAAAGTCAGTCAAAACTTTCACTCTGTTGGCACTTTCTGTCTCGCAGATGTCCTCTGTTCAAACACATCTTTCACTCTGTGTGTTGCCTAACCGATACCTCTGTGCAAGCACGTGCATGCATGTGCATGTGAACATGATGCATGTATGAGTCTATATGCTCGCCTGTCTTCAGAGTCTGCCTGTTCCCCTTAAGGTAAGCCTGTGGAGCCTGCGACGTTTCCTCTCACCCTACCCTACTGTCAGATGCTGCTCAGCTGTTGCCTTCATGGCCTCTTAACGGTCTGGGAAGCAATGTTCCTTCCTGTCCTTCCTCAGCACACCAGTACACCCCATTGACCCAATAAGGGTTAAAGGTCAACATGCATGCCTACAGCTAACACCAGCACAGTCACTCTGGAAAAGTTTCCTTGTCTCCTATAAATTTACAGTGCTCTCATTTACATATGGTTTAACTTTTAGTGGGATTTAGTCAGTTAACATTGGATGAATGTATAGTCTTATTAATATGTAATGCTAATATTCACTTTTACAGACTCCTCTGATAAGGATATGATACATCTGTCTCAAATATGATGGATACGATGCATTTTGTTTGATCATTGTATAACCTATTAATACTACAGTGACTGCATGTCCTCAGATTATTATCATGCAATATTTTGGGGTTCAACTATACAGTGGCTTTAAAGTTGTTGCTTGCAAAGAAGAAAGTTCAATTTATAACACTTATAACATATCTAACACACAACGTGAAGACATTTTTAAAAAAGTCTAAGGGAGTTTGAGCATGACGGCAACTTTAAATCTAAAATGGCAGGACTTCCTGGTGTTCAGCTGTGTAGAGGCAGCAACACACCACGCTGTCTCTGCAGGTCCGACTGAGAATTCACACAGCTTCCAACACCTCTCTGTAGCTAACATTGTGAGGCAGCTGCCCTCTCACATCTTACTTTATGTCCACACACAACATAAAGAGGCAACATCAACATTACATTAATTATCACTTCACAATTTGGTTGTGAAAATTTATGTCAGCTCACCCCTGACTATAAAACACAATTGTGACGAGCCAAAAAGTAAGCAAAAGGATTTACTTAAGTTGTCATACTGTCGCTAAATAGTCAAATATTGAAGTTCCTTATTATGAATAAAACAGATTATGGCCACCATGACAGGTCCTAAGGAGGTGTGCAATATGAATTCAATATTTTATCACACTATATGTAATTTTATGTCATAATATCAACATACTGTGCAAAAATCTTTTGAGAAATTGTTTATGGATAAAATAACTACACAGCAATGTCCAATCCAGCAATTTAAATACTTGACAAATTAAAGTACTTCATCACATTGATAGAAAAATCAAATCACTGCCATAAAACAGTCTGGATCACTTATTTACAATATTGCCCACAATTACCTAATTCACCCAGAGATGGTTTTTGTCTGACAGCATACAATATATATCATCATGATGTCAGATTGCTCTGATCCCAACTGACATTAATAACTTTGTAGGACATATTTACCAATTCCTGCCTCGTTGAATTGCACCCACTTAATGTAGCTGTGTGAGAATGAAGACACTCCACATTTTCAGCTCAGTAATGGACACTCTGGGCTACCAATCCACGTTACAGGTTAGAGACACAAGTGTGTGAATGAGACACTACATCAAAGATGTGGCTGAGAATAAAAAACCCATCCTGCGGTGGCCTTAATCCTTCAACACCTGCGAATTGAAGCACACTCCTTTGATGTTGTTGGTTCAGCTGGAGAGAAAGAGACTTGATAGGGACAGAGAGAGATAGAGAGATAATAGATTGCTCATTTTACACAGAACTGAACTAAATGCAAGTTAAGGTGACAGATTGGTGCAAATCAACTCTTCTATAACTCTTCAATGATATAACTCCACCAAGGTTTACTGCTCTGTCTCGCTGACAAAGTACTCTAAGAGAATGCTGACTGGGTATCTGGTGATGTCTTGAAGCTGTAAATATATAAATTCAAACCCAGCAGCAATTCAAAAAGACACCAGTTGTCACTGAGCTTGTCTGGGAGGTTGGGACATTATTTCATACCCGTCCCCCCAATGACCCTCCCTGTAATACATACAAACAGACGTGTGGTTGGAAAGTCATTAAAATCATGCGATATGCTTACTGTATGTCTATTGTTTCTGTGTGATGTTTAATTATACTGTTCATTATTTATGCTTTTCACTGTTTCATTAAATATTACACAGATGAGTCCCGCTCAGATTCCCCTGTGAACATAGCATGCACTTGACCATAAACCGTCCAATTAAAATAACTGTAGTACAGTTCCTCTTATTATATCGTTCCATCTGAAACAAAAGTCACAGTATGGGGTAAAGCAAGTACCTCAGGAGTCCAAAACAAACCAAATCCAGGTCAAATAAAACCTGAGTGAAGACACAAAGCACATCTCTGTATCTGGATCACAGCTGAGTCCAAATTTGAAAGTCAACTGCTCAACTAATATTTTAAGCAATACTATACTGGTTTCAGTCTCTCAAATGTGAATATTTGGTGGTTGTCTTTGTTTTCTAAGACACTACAGTGAATACCTTTGGGTTTTGGACTGTTGTTTGGATAAAACAAGTCATTTAAAGTATATCACTTCACTATTTTCCTGACTTATTTTACGGACCAAACGATTACCCAATCAAGAATTGACACATTAATTAATCATGAAAGTAATCGTTAGTTGCAGCCCTAAAACGTCTTGTATACCAACAACAGCAGTAATACAATAACAATGACAATACAATAATCTAGGTTACCACACAATAGAACAATATGATAAGGGACAAAGGGGAGATGGATAAGCCCAGGGCAGCCAGCTCTGCCACTCTAGGCCATTTACTCTGTCCAGCAGGACGGAAGCTGAAAGGACAAAATCAGCAGCAAACAAAGGGAAGGAAGAGGACAGATCCTGTATTTTTTACATAATTGAGATTATATGAATTATTCCTAGACATCAGAGGATCTATACACAAACACATAACAGAGTCAAAGAAAAGAGCTAGACATGCAAAATGTAATATTTGGAGAATGAATGCACACTGATAATACATACCCTGTTGCAACATTCATTAGGGCTCTAACTAATGATTATTTTCATTATCGATTAATCCTTCGGTCAATAAAATGTCAGGACAAATGTAGGAAATGCCCATCACAATTTCCCAAGGTCCAAGGTGATGTCCTCAAATTGCTTTCAACAGTCCAAAACCAAAAGATAATCAGCTTATCACACAAGATTAAAAAAAGCAGCAAATCTCCAGGTGTGAGAATCTAGAAATTGAAGACGCTTGACACTTTTGCTTGATAAATGACTTTAACAATTAATCAATTATCCCATTTTTGGCTGAATAATTTTCTGGCGCTGGACTAATCAATTAAGCTGTTTCAGCACTACATTTTAAATCTACAGTATTTCATTTATCTGTGGAACAGATACAGTCAAATGTTCTGAAAATAATTAGCAATTAATTAAATGAACACAAATGATTTCCATGTAAAATAAAGTCCATATTTCAGTGATATCACACTACCCACCTCTACACTAGCTCATTGATTTAGGCGACGCAAAAATAAAGGAAAAGGAAAGTCGAGTCAATTTTATTGAGGTAGCCCAAAATTACAAATTTGCCTCAAAGGGTTTTACAATCTGTACAGCATTCAACACCCTCTATACCTAGACCCTTGGTTTGGATAAGGAAAAAGTCCCCAAAAATCCCTTTAACATGACAAAAAGGGAAGGAACCTCATGAAGAGCAACAGAGGAAGGATATGCATGCAATAAATGTTATGTGTACAGAGTGTACAGAAACACAAATAGTAAAATTACAATGTAGAGAAATAGAATGACAACATTAGGTAGATACATTATAAATATAACCAATACCAAATTATATTTTGTGTGGGTCAATCAGCAGCAGAGGACACTATTCATTTTCTTCGCCTGATCTTCTGCTCATGTTAAACCTCGGTGTACAGTAGTAACCACCAGCCAGCCCCTCTTTCCAGAGCTTTGTTCTTAGCAGAACATGTTGGGGGGTTGGGTAAGAAACAGGGTGTGGCTTTGCTGTTGTCATGGCAACAGAGTTATCACTGCTTTGAACCCCCCTCAACTAGTCAGGAACTATGTAATGTGGAGGAACTCGGTCACCAGTAACAGTATATGCAGGCAGGCAAGCTGACCAAAACCTACAAACAAACACACATGAAATCTACATGGAGCGTCTGCCTTTGTGCATGCATGTCACGCCTGTTTCGCCAACCGGAAGCGCACAGAGCTGAGCAGCTACATGAGCAGTATAGGTGTGCTCATGCAATTCCTAAGACCTGTAATGGTCTGGGATACAGCCTATTCCATTGTGACAGAGTGATAGGCTCGCTGGCTTCTCTGAGTTCAAACAAGCAAAACCCATCAGTTATACCAGCAGCGTGATGGCAATACTGCTGTAAAGCAATATCTTCCCTTAATAGGCTGCCGCTGTTATAAAACACAAGGTTACATGACATTATTGGGATTCATAAACAGGAGTCAATGGGTTCTGTGTGTGTGTCTGTGTGATAGCAACAAGCTCCTGACCTGCAGGCAACCCTGCCGAAGGGCTTATAGGACATAAAGAAGAGGCACTGATGTATACATGCTCGCAAAAACTGCTGCAGAATATGTGAGTGAATCTACCAGCCAGCGCACAGCCCATGATGTTATAGTGAGAAAAAGAGATTTGTCAGCATAGCAGCTGGAATTAAATGTTTCATCAACCTGACAAGAAGACACATTTACCCTCAACAAAATATGCAATATCATCAAATGAAAACTTCACATCAAGACCCAATATTTCACTAGCTCAATATCAGTCAACATAGCTTTGCTGCCATTTAGAAGACCCACAGTTATTCAATAGCAGCTGCACTGTGGCTAATGAAAGAACGTCATAACAGTTTGAGCAATACAGTTTTTTTGAATATATAGTTAGACTGAGCCGTTATAAGCCATATAAAATCAACCATGACTTAGTGAACTGTGTAATATGTTACAAAATGTTGCCATCTAGTGGTGAAATGTACTACTGCAAACACTTCTGTTGGTCAGGAATCTGTCACACATTGGTAGACAAATTAAAGAAAAAAACTCAATAATTGAGTGGAGAAACGTAACAAATGCAGATGCTTACATACATGGGTCAAAGAATGGTTTGGTGAACTTGAAAAGGATGTGAATTATCTGCTACGGCCTTCACAGTCACCAGATCTCAACCCAACTGACCACTAATGAGAGATTTTGGACCAAGGTGTTGGGCAATGATAATGGCCGACATTATCATCAAAACATCATTGGAAGGGAATATCTTTTAGAAGAATGGTGCTCAGCCCTCCAGCAGAGATCCACAGACTTAAATAGGCTATGCCAAGAAGCATTTAAGATGTTCTTTAGGCTCTTAGTGGCTAAACACCTCAACACCCTTTCCTGTAAGGCTGGTGATGATACCGAATGGTGAATAATATCTATGGGCCTGAGTGAAAGTAGCAGCATGTCTTGAAATGATATTCCCATAATACAGAACTGAAGGGCCTCCGTCAACAATGTAGGCTGGTTCAGTTTCTGCACAAAAAAGCCAAGATTCACTTGTGGTTAACTAACAACATTGTCTATATGATATTTCAATGTCAGTTTCTCTAGATTCAGATGTCAAGGCATTGCCAATTGTGGCAAATTTTGCAAGTGGTTTATTTAGAGCAGCTTTCTCAGTTGCTACTTCAATAGAATCAGAAACACAAATACACTATATGTATATATTTTTAAATATAATTATGTTTATTTAATTTCATCCTTTCCATCATGAGGTTTTGCTTGCAATCTCTTGCTAACTAAAATATACCTTGATAATACCTTGATATTTAAGCTAGTATATACTGTATAATATATCCTAGGATGGTGTCAGGCTAACATGAAACACTGAAACATTCACATACACAAGACATAAGACACGAGACAGGAGACACAAGACACGTACATTCAAGCTTTAAAATATTATCCAGATAAAGATTTGACAATCATTATCATTTCTGAGGAGGACAAGGCCCTGAATGGATCCTTGAGGATCACCATTATTAATATAATCAATGTGAAAACAGAACAGGCACACTAATGTACTGTCAGAGGCTGAACAAACATTAAATTATATAAAGTGACTGTTTCGTGGAATTTATGTGTATAACCTTTGAGAGGACACCATAACAGATAAGAAATACCTTGGCTTGTGGACATCCACTTCATTCAGAAACCTGTGTGTGACAGTTCAGGAGCAGAACTGATCACAATCTTCTGCTCTTTGTCGCTCTCCATCCATATGAGCCAAGTCTGAGAACAAGGCCATATTGAACTAACTTTAGTCACATAAATCCACATGTGGTAATAATGTCAAGAAGACAACTAAACAGTATACATACCCACAATTTGTGACCTATTTGTGAGGAGAGCTTCGATTTAAAAAATAATCTGTTTGGCTCACTAACATTGCTGTAGTTAGCTTGAACTCTAACGTTACGTTAACGATACATCCATGAACGTTACAGAGCAGTTCGGGAGTGTTTTGGGAAAATACAACAAAACGTATGACATTTTGTCTTTTAGGTGGCTGTCATTTTAAGTAGTTATGTTTGAATTAGTTAGCAGATGAAAAAAAACATTAAACACATTAGCTCCTAAGTGTGACATTTATGCTAGCTTCAAGCCTGGACGATTTGCTTGCTTTGTCTTCTGTTTCTCCAAATTGACAAATTTACGACAGTTTTCGACAGCATTTAAAGGCAACAGAGCCGTTTGAGCGCCAAAACGACAGAGCTGCAGTTGGTCAAATATAATATTGTAAAAGCCAAAAGTCGCTAACGTTAGTTTTGAGGGACAAAACGATGATGATAGTAGGCTAAATTGAGAGTTAAGTCTAATATAGTACCATATTAACTGGCTGAAACTAGCTAACATCTTTTTTTTTTCAAAGGAGAGGACTGTAGATATGTTTCGAAATAAGACTGCCTGGTTTTCAAGCAGTGTGCCACAGTCATGTCACAACTTCTGGAGTAAGTATCAGCTCAGGTATATACCTTTATTTGAGCTAATTTACGAGCTAACTATTTATTCAAATAATGTACCTGCCAATGAGATAAGTTATTGACACAGAGAAGCTGCCACCAAACTTATTATCTTTAAAAGAACAATATACTGCCACCAATCTAGTGTAGTGATCTGTAACACTCTTTGAGCTGGTTTTGTAGTCTTATTATATTTTACCTCATAGTATTGGAGGATGGGACCACTGCTGGTTGGAGAACAGCAGATTATCTTTTCAGCAAGGAAGCTACATGTCCTGATACTCTGAGGTGAGAAAGATAACAAAGCTGCACAGTTTTCATCCCATAGATGGCCTCTAAATTATGTCTCAATAATCCCTTTAAAGCTATATCTTCATTTCTGTTTTTCAGGGTGTTTGAAAGCAAAGATTTCCTCTGGAACAAGGTGACAGTTTTTCACAGCTCGTTCCTGTCTGCCTGTGAGAAACGCCAGAGTGCAAAGTCAGTGTGCATTGGTCATTATGTGCTGCCTCCAGCATCTGTGCAGGATGGTGAGGATACTGTATTGTTGTGTTGTGAATTATACTAAATCAGAGGTTCCCAACCTTTGGGTCACAAGATGATTAAAAGAACAATTTAATTACCTTTCTCTTATGTTTGCTTTTAATGTAAAATACTGGATCATTTTACATCTTCAGGCCTCTAAAAACTACTGAAATGCACCTGTAATTCTTTGGTTGAACTGCTCGCAACTCATAGACATAAATAACCTGTGACAAGGGGTTGCAGGTGTACTAAATAATTCATTTCAAAGCAAAAGCATTCATTAATGAATCATTACTCATCTTATGTTCCTTTGATTATCTATGCAGACGTCAGAAACATACTTGGGAGGCTGATATGGGAACGTGAGGATGAGCAGTCAGTAACACAGGCAATATGATTCAGACAAAGGCAAATCATTTACATTGTTGTAACCTCCTTACTTATACCAGTTTCTGTTTTACAGGGTTCCCACGAGAGTTTTAGTTACCAGACAGAAGATGAGTACAGTGAAGGAGAAGTCAGCAGAAGCAAGCATGTTCAGTTTCTACTCCAAATATTTAGGATTGTAACATGATCAATTGTAAACTGATTAAGTTCCTGTTATTCTGTTTGGCAGGTCTGAACCATCTGACACAGACACATCAGGAAATGACGACCCTATGTGTTGTGATTATCCAGTCAGTAACATGCATACAGGTGAAGGATTTTTGCAATTTGAATACATTTTTGCTGCGTGGAGTGTTGTTGTTAAGTGTGGAAATGTTATTATCATCTTTTTTCCCATCTACTTTTTCACTACAGGGTATGTCAGCATGCACAACCTGCAGAAATATTCAGGTGATCTGCGTGATTTCCATCCCAGGTGTTTCCGATGCTCCAACTGTAAAGCCCATTGCTGCTTGCTACACACATAGACAAACACTTACAAAACATATTTAACAAGAACAACTATCAGCTGACCTGTTCACATTTGTAAGCTGTAGGTAATGTACTGGCAAATGAGTTATTATGTTTATTATGAAATATTCATTGCCTACCTGCATTTGTTTATGCAATGTAGATGTATATTTCATTGGCATAAAATAAATCAGTATAGCATGGATACTTCTTTTCTCATTTTGTAATTGCATTGTATTTATTTTATTTATCATTAAAGAGTAGTCAAGTCAAATAAAAGGGTCCTCTGTTGACCACTACTGTACATGAAGAACAACTTGTTTGACAGCAGCATGCTGACATTTAAGAGCCTGCCTGTTTTTGATGAATTTGAGGAAGCTTTGTGCTCTTTCTCAACTGTCACATCAATGAGAAAAAAGAGGTAAAAATAAACACAGGAGTGTAAGTAATTGTATTTTCCTTAACATCTGTGGAATCTGATTTACAATGTGTACATAAATACTTGGTATGATTCAACAGAGTGAAGGGAAACTTTTGGCAGCAATCAGATAATAATAGTTAACTATAAAAGGTTAACTAGGAGTAAACTTGTGTGCTGAACTAACATACGTCATCAAATTCTCCAGTCAATCCTATTAACCACACTTTCTTTTGTTTAGGAAATGGAGCACAAAGCATAATGTGCAGTCATTCACCAGGAATGTGCTATGATGCTTTTTTATTAACTAGTGTTAACTTGATTAGGCTAACAAATGAGGGCTACTCAGTTTTGACAATTAGGTGAATCCAGATTAAATAATATGGATTTCCCCTCCTTAATCTCTACCAAGATGAAAGGAGAATAGAAGCAGATGTGAGACTAATTAAATGTATTTTGTGCATATGTGCATAATATATCAAAAACTGGATATATATAAGTACAGTTCTCTTTGCAATGTACATGCCACCAACAGAGGGAAACCTTGAGAACTACATATTAGTCTTATTTTAAATCACATGACTGATTGCTGTTCTGACATTTACTTTCTTAAAAATCAGTTTTAACTTTAAACGTAGATGCATTATTTTTGAATGAAAAAGAACAACATTACTGCCCACTTTATTGCTCCTTCAATGTGTTGCTTCTAATTTCAAAAGAACAGGAGTTTTTTGGTTAATTACATCACGGCATATCGATGATACAGTCTCATAAAGAACATATAATTAAAAACAACATAATATAACCATGTTTTCAAGTAATAAAGAGTAGTAGCAGGAGTTATGTACTATTTCGTTGCAGTTAAATATTTGTACGTAACAGCGTCCACCCCTCCACAATGGACCGTGCCGCGACTGTGGCCAATCACGTGCTTTGTTGTGGTAGCAGCCCACAGCAGCAGGAAGGCGTAGCTTGATGCTCGCTGTACTTTGACACCGCTGACAGTCAGTAGACTTGTGTTTTTCCTCTTCTACACGCTGTCGGCAGCTCGGTGTTGAATCATGGAGCAGGATAATCTGTCCGTGGTGTTGCATGCTCAGGGAGACCTGAGACTGGTAAAAAGCGAACTTGTACTATTCCCACACGATCCTAAACTGCAATCTGTGCAAACTAAACTAACTGCAGGCTTTTGCATTTTATTCAGGAAAAGCGCCCTGTCCCGGAGCCAGGACCTAATGGTATGACATTCATATATGTGTCTCGTAAAGACTATGGACTACTTTGTGGAGCTGCACTTCACAATTTATAGACCACTTCACCAAGCATTTCTAGACATGCAAATGTTTAGAAATGTTAAAAATTTTCTGCATATCATGTAAGGTTTTTTTATTCAGTCAATGAATGTCAAAATGCATCACAGTCGCATTGCTATTCTCTTGAACTCTATTAATTTAACAATAAAAATGTATTTTAAACTGCTGAAAACATATCCTTTGATTTTATGCCTTTGAAATGCACCTGAAAGAGCAACATGTTGGCATGGATTTGATGGCTTTTTTGAGGTTCATTCTGTACATTCTTATGCATTGCAAGTCTACTTCATTGCACTGTAGTCAAAAAATGATATTTCTAACCGTTTTCCTTAGTTAGCAATCAGACTGAATTAGTATTGTGTTTCACTTTATTCATTCAAGTTTGAATGAAAGAACAAATCAGAGTTGTGGGCAGCAATTCAGAAGTCTGGAATAAGGCTTGTCTGTAGTGTCTTTTTATGAAAAGGTAACAAAATGTCTACCTTTTTCCTTGTGTCATGTTTTGCACACAGAGGTCTTGCTCAAGATGCACTCTGTTGGAATCTGTGGATCAGATGTGCACTACTGGCAGCACGGTCGCATTGGGAACTTTGTGCTCAAAAAACCTATGGTGTTGGGACACGAGGCATCCGGGCAGGTGGTGAAGGTGGGATCAGCAGTCAAACATCTTAAAGCAGGTATATGAGTGAGTGGTGTTTGTCTCAAAGCTGTGAAATACCAAAGGCAGTGTCTGCTACTATAATTAAAATATAATGTAAATTATGCTAAAAACAAGTCCACACTGACAGAAATACATGCACAAACTTATCTAGTGCTGTAAACCTGACCTTGTATTTTTCTTAGGTGACAGAGTGGCTATTGAACCAGGTGTGCCCCGCGAGATGGACGAGTTCTTCAAAAACGGACGCTACAACCTGTCTCCTACTATCTTCTTCTGTGCAACGCCACCTGATGATGGAAACTTGTGCCGATACTATACGCACAGTGCCAATTTCTGTTACAAGTACGCAACAGTGCTGGCTTTGCTCCAGAGATTACCTAACAACTTCCTGATTTCTATCTGCAACTTTCTTGCTTAACCTTTGCATATATCCTTTTTCTGTATCTTCTCTCAACTGTCCAGGTTGCCTGATAATGTGACATTTGAGGAGGGAGCTCTGATTGAACCTCTGTCTGTGGGGATCCACGCCTGTCGCAGGGCCGGGGTAACCCTCGGCAGCACTGTGCTCATCTGTGGTGCAGGTAAAAATGAAAACTGTTAAACTCACATAATAAACCCAGTCACCTTTGGTGGGAATATTCCATCACTGAGATGACAAGGGCATTTCAGGGCATGCTGCAGACTTATATAAAATATGTGCTTGTATTGTATTTGAGCAACATGCCTGTGCAAGTAAGGTATCTATCAGTATCAGTGGGTGCTGTCCCAAAGACGAGAATCACACTGACTCAACAAAACTCGAGTGAACTGCTGAACCTTAACGTACCTTGTAACAGACTTAATATTTAACATTTCTTTACACTGGTGAAAACAAGCTAATGTACATTTAAAACATCTGTCTTAAGCAACAGCAAGTGAAAGAGCTGGTCCTTACGAATAAGGGTGAAGTTATACAACACACGAGAATGCTGGACACGCATCGTTATGACATTGGCTGTTTCCTTTATAGCTTAACTTTAGAGTTTTAAGTTAAAAATGTGCAGATATATAGCACAGTCTCTACATGAGCAATCTTTTTTTATTTACTCTCTTCCCACAGGGCCTATTGGGTTGGTCTGTCTGCTTGTGGCCAAGGCAATGGGGGCCTCACAGGTCGTCATCACTGGTAACACACACAGTTTCTAAACATGTATCTCAAGTGAAATGACTAATAGGACAATATATTGTCTGTACAGCCTTTTCTTTTGTCACTAATCCACCATCATCATATTCAGATCTGTTCCCTGAGCGTTTGACTGTGGCCAAAGAGTGTGGTGCTGACTTCCAGCTGACGGTGAAGAGAGGCGATGGACCTCAGCAGCTGGCCAAGAGTGTAGAAGACATGCTGGGAACTCAGCCGCACATCACTATTGAATGCACGGGTGTTGAAAGCTGCATCCAAACTGCCATTTATGTATGTGTCTGTCTGCAGAAAATATGAAGTAGCTGTACACAACAACTACTAGCATACAAACTATAGACAATAGTACTTTTAATCAGGTACTGTGCTTACATCTAATTTTGAGGTACTTTACTTGAGTATTTCCATTCCGTGCAGGAAAATCTTGTACTTTTTACTCCACTACATTTATCTGACAGCTGTAGTTACTAGTTATTTTTCAGATCAAGATTTTAAAATATGTTGCATTGTTATAGATTAAATTACTTAAACTAAATAAAATAGTTCAAATTTGGTCTTCCTCTACCAAGTACATCAGTGTTACTTACACATTAATAATAATATAACATTTTTCTGAAAAAAGTACTTTTTGAATGCAGGACTTGTTTTGCTTTTTTTACTTAAGTATATGATCTAAATACTTTCTCTTCCACTGCCTTTTATTCTTTGGTATTTATGTTTCACAGTGGACCAAGTATCCGTATCTGCAGACTCATAGTAATTCAATGGTATCTGATTTTTTTAAATCAGGCAACACGTTCAGGAGGTGTTGTGGTGCTGGTGGGTCTCGGCTCTGAGATGGCCACTATTCCCCTGATCAATGCTGCTGTAAGAGAAGTGGACATCAGAGGGGTCTTTCGCTACTGCAATACGTAAGAAAATACTTGTCAAGACCACTCATTACCTTGGCTGAGGCTGTACTAATACTAATGTGATTAGTATGTATCACAGAGAGTGAACTCTTTAGAAAAATGTTTCTCTTGCTGTGTTGCAGCTGGCCGATGGCCATAGCCATGTTGGCATCGGGGAAAGTGAACGTGAAGCCCCTGGTGACCCACCGTTTCCCTCTGGAGCAAGCAGTCCAGGCCTTTGAGACCACGCGTCAGGGTCTTGGGATAAAGGTCATGTTAAAGTGTGACCAGAATGACCAGAACCCCTGATCTGACCTGCTGCAGTGAAGCAAAACTGACCAGTTAAACGTGACTCAGCATGAAAGGCAGATAGGGACATTGACCTTAAGAAAGATAACAGAGGTCGTTCAAAGAGAAACACTAATGATAATGTGCTGAAGGACAGCCGACTGCAGTGTAGCCTAGAGGTTAGAGATGCAATAAGCATCAGATGGTACGAGTAAAGTAGTCATTTATTATAATGGTCAAAATTGTTCTGTAACTAATATTTTAATTATTTTATAATTCTAAATAATTTTGTTCAATTTTAAATTTAAGATAATTTTACATATGGCCACTGTGGTGAAAGAAAATCCTTAAATAATAAATTAAAATATCAAAAAAGTCTGTATTTCTTTTTTTTTTTTTTTTTTTTTAATATTTCATTTCAACAGAACCACCTGGTTGCAGGCACTAGAGGGAACCAGAGGCTCAAAGTGAAAACATAACAGAGTGTCTTTGTCACAATTTCATACTACATGCTAATAGTACAATATATTTATCTGCATAGTTTACTTTTTTGCTATTAGTATACAAGAAATCAATTTACAACTTAACCATTTTACACCAACAGGAATATCAAATCAAATCCATTTAAACTTCATTTAAACTTTAATTAACTTACTTATTTTGCAGCTGTGAGCAGTTCCTCTATTTCTTTTGTGCAAAGTGGGACAATATGTATGATCGTACTTTAACAGCAGACTCAAAAATCCAGTGGAGTTAGTCAGCATACTTATTTTTTTCACATTTTCAGTGTGAACGTTCTCAAAACCTGCTTCGATTTAATGCAAAATATGGAATTAGAACAAAATTGGTGTTTTTGTACCAACCCTATACAATTCGTACTTTACTCATTTTCATGGTATACTGTTTTTGTATTGTAAAAATCAATATACATTACAGGAAATGATAAAACACACAGAGGATATCAAGTCTTTAAATTATCACTTACTTAAAAACTAAAGATGAAAATAAAATATTTTTGCAAAGATTTAACACTTTTTTGTTTGTTTTGAGGATCTATTTGGAGCTGTTTTACCTCCTGCAATCAAATGTTTTCCAACTTTCAGCAGCTCCTGTATTTCCTTGTGTGAACACACTTCACCCTAAAAAAATATGTAGTATAGAATAAAGATATATCTAATAACTCCTATCATGAAATAACCTGATAAATGGTTTGAATTCCCATTTAGTTTCAGACATGTGGGTGTTCATTCAAATGTCTGGAAGGAGTCCAATCATGAGAGTAAATTTACACAAGAGGCCAGAGACTTTTATATAACACAAACTTATTTAAGATGCAGCTTACAAGTTGATCCAGTCCAACAAAACCAGCCAGGTTTAGCTCAGATTTTATTATCTTGCCACAATGACATGATACTACTTTACGAGGCATGCACACAGATAATGTTCATATGGTTAAAATTTTACTACAATGCATTGTAAAACCATTACTCAACAGTAAGGCTTTTTCTGTCACAGTGAGTGATTCACAGTTCTCTCTTTCCCTCTTGAGACTGAAAGCCAACATACAGGTGGGAAGATGTTTGCAGTGACTAAACCTGTGTGTGTGTGTGTATGTTTTTTTGTCTTTTTTTTTTTTTTTTTTTTTTACATGAGCACAATACTAGACGAGTTTCTCTTTATGTACAGACATTCTAATACTGCTTATGGCAATGGAACAGCTCGCACAACACAGTTACATTCACAATCCACTCGTAGTATGCATGAGTTTCAGTCAGGAACACTAAAGATGAACATTCAGTAGAGTAGCACGCAAAAGAAACTTCATTTTTCACACGTGTGGCTTTGATATCAAAAGCATAACTGATGCATGTTAATAGTTTTATTGAGTTGCTTGTTGTTTAAAGGTGTGAGTGTTTGTACATGAGATTTTTAGAAAAGACGTCTTTGCCATTCAGAGGTTGAACTTGTGTATTGCCGTAAAATGACGTAAATCAAAAGGATATGGCGTTTCTCCCATAAACCCCTGCTGCAGGCATTGGTTTGATTCACATGTACATTATATCAACTTAGCATATTTAAAACCAACATTTTAAACACTAAACTCATTCCCCTTTTTTGCTGGCAACTTCTGTGATATCCGGCATTTAATTGTGTCTTTGCCATCATCATGGTTTGCATTCAATTCAACAGCATGATTCAATAAATATTTACAACGCAGCTGTGGCTGCTCCCTCCCCCGTCACCTTCGGTCACAATATTAGCAAAATATGTATTTACATGAGAAATAAATAAACAGAGAAGAAAATGAAACTATACAAGAGTATAGTAGAAGATTCATATTGCATTACATGGATATAAAAAAATAAATTGTGATGCATTCACTTGATAAGTCCATCCATACGATGTTACTGAAGTGACACAGAAAAGCACAAACAGGACAAATAAATAACAAACAGTATCCAAACACATTCCGTCTCCTCAGCTGGTCAGATGGGAAAAGCATCTTATGTCAATAGAATGGCCATTGCATGTTAAGCACGGACGATGAAGAGATGATGAAGAATGGAAGTCATCAGCTCAAAGAAAAAAAAAAAAAAAACGTTAAATGAATCATCAGGGAGAAGCGCTCCCTCCCCCGGTCACTGGTCAGCTTGGTTTGCCCCCGAAAGATGACCAATCACCGTTGACAGCCTGTCCTGTGGAACGATCCCTGCCATCATTTATATGTACATAGGAGTCTCCTGTCCTGTTAGAAGTCTGAACATGGCTGCCGGCATGGTCTTCATGTGAATCTGGCAGTGAAAGAAAAACAAAACAGCACAATCTCAATAAAATGGACAAACATTTATTTGAATTAAAACTGAAGAATCATGCTGCAGAGGATTGTACAGTATATGTGAGTGAGTATGTCTGCTTATGTGCATGTATGTTATGTCTTTGAAGCAGAAAAGCAAAGGGCCCAATATTGAGCCTTGTGGTACGCTGCCAACAATGAGACCCTAGAAGTATAGATTCTGAAATCCAAAGCAGAAATTGTGGAGGTTCCTTCCACTTTAACAAAAAAATGTAACTTTAAACCTAAAAACTTTCAACACCATTTATTCTGTGTCCAAAATTGTTCACTATTCACTATAAATTACACAATACACTGTATCTTCTGTTTTGTAGTGTTGTCTGAATCACGGGCGTAGATTTGGGTACGGACAGTACAGACATGTCCCGACAAGACAAGGTGTTGCTGAATCGTCTCCACCAATATCTTCATTGATCTCAAAACGATACTGTTATTTCAACTTCACATCATGTTAACAGTAAGAGTGTTTTCTGTGAAAAGTGCATGATGATGATAAAAAACGAAAGAGCGGGATATGGGGGATACCCGACTTGATGATCTAGCAACCCTCAACTTCAGTATATTTTAAATATTATTTTTAGTCTGAGATTCACATCAAGAAGATAAAAATGTAAAATATCTCAAAAAAAATCAGAGAACAATTCTTGCCTGTTTCAGACAAGTTGCATCAGCAAATACATATTTAATAAAGTTTTTTTGCAGAGACAGGCTTTAATGTGTGTTAAGGAACTGCAGATCTCATAAATATAAAAATAAATAAGAGACTAAGAAGAGAATAAGCTTTGCACATACACAACTGTTGCCCTTGGTCTGAATAGTCAGAACTATTTTACCCTATAGCTAACTCAAAATATCCGACAATCCAACACAATCAGTGGTCACTAACCAGGATATCTACCATCATCCAAAGCACAGGCAGTAAGGAAAGGTACATTTAGATGCAACTGGAAGGCAGGATGACTTGAATAGTGTTCAAGATTAGTTTTTGATTTTGCCCTTTGCTTCTGATTGTACAGTCTTCTACATAGCGCTCCTTCTGTAGTGAGTAGTGAATGGATGATTTCAAACACAGCCTTGACTCTTGTGCTCCACACAAACAACTTGTCAAGTCTTTCCATTCAACCATTCAATTAGTTGTAGCCATGCTTCCATGACAACAGACTCTTGCATTTGAAATTGTTCAAATAGTAAATAGTAAAAATTAGGGAATTGGCAACCAACACATTTCTGTTTATCGATCACAGATATTTGCTTTGCTTTGTCCTCTTTCTGTGCATATATGTGTGTGTGTGTGTGTGTGTGTGTGTGTGTGCGTGCGCATCTGTTTAACCTCGCCAACAGAGTTTGACAGAGCCTGAACAATCTTCTCATGTGCTGTGGCTACCACACTCTGCCCGTTGATCTCTATGATCCTGTGGCCCACACGAACTCCTCCTCGCTCAGCGATGCCTCCTCGCATCAGACTGCATATCTGAATGGTAAAACACACACACACACACACACAAAACAAGAACACCATCATGTTAGGAGGTAGCATCTAAAGCTGGAAGAGATAGTTTAGACTTTAAAGACAATGATAATCTGATAGCACATTAAATCCTTGCTTAAGATAATGGGATTTCTTAGGAGGGATTGTATTGGATGTATAAATATTGCCCGACTCAAAATAGCAGTTAATCAGAACATTGCAACTGACGCAGTGTTTCTTTAGTGAATCCAATACAGTGAAAAAAAAAAAAAATACCATAAATATACCAAACCACACATAACAGTGAACATGCAATATGCTCATGCTCACAGAAAGAAACGTATTTATACTTACAATGCCGTTCTGTACACTGAAGCCCAGCTGATATTTAAGATCAGGTCTCTTGATGAGGACTGTGGTAACAGGAGGGCAGCTTACTATGTTCATTTTCACCTGGACCTGATTCTTTAAGCCCTTTAACACACACAGAAATATATTTTAAAACAATGATTTATTAGAGTTTATTTTGTGCCACAGTCTTGTGTCTTCGTACCTTGATGATTCCCTGACAGGTGGCGAGCGGCAGCCCCACTAGGCTGGTGTTGTTGATGGACATGATCTGGTCTCCGATGCTGAGCTTGCCAGAGCGTGCCGCTGGCCCGCCATTCATCATGTTGGCTAAGATAACTGTGGGCAGGATGGAGCCCCAGCCAGACTCCACAATCACCACACCCAGGATCTCCCCTTTACTCTTCTCCAGCTGCAGCTGTGGAGGCAGAGAGGGAAGAGGGGACAGTTTGTTTTATTAAGGTATTTTTAACTTTCATCCTTCACAGGAACTGACCTACCACGATTAAAACAATGTGACTGCAGCACACTGATTAACTAGCTAATGTTACAATACTGATGTGTCTTCATCAGAGTTTTATTTCTTGACTGATGAAGACACAAAATGTCAGTTTGCACTATTAAAAATCAATCAGTGTGCTCCGGTCTTTTCTTCTCTCTAATATTTACTCTATTTGATGTGAGAAGCAGCTGATTCAGCTACAAACTGCTGGAAGATGCGTAACTCCTTTTCATTTAAAACAATATAATTCCTTATTGATACCTGCTGGAAATTCACTTTTTGCTTTTTTGGAAATTCAGAGAGAGAGAGGGCTTTGTTTATGTTACAGTTTTGTATACCGTGAGACAATATGAAATTGTTAACTGTCAAAGATTTTCAAGTATTTTTGGAGGCCTTTTTTGCCTTTGTTATATAGTAGAGACATGACAAGATCTCTGATCTTTTGCAGGCAAAGCAGCAAATCAACATTCAGTGCTGCTTTATAGCAACTGCGGATTTGCAGTATTTTTGCATCAACGTGAAGAACTACTTTGATCTCACAATTCAATGGATTATCCAAAAACAGACAAAACCATCTGGTTATTTAATCTACAAATGGTTTTTATATTGAATTTCTAGAAAATTTATTATGTTATGATATACATGCAGTTAACTACTGCGCTTTGCTTTTCATTACAGGAAATAAATATCAAACACATCACTGTGTACTATATGAAAAAGTAGGCTTGTCCCCACTAGCGACAACAAGAGAACTACATTCTATCATTTTTATTTAGAAATGTCTCCTGCAAAAGGTGCCTCAGTATATCACAAATTTAAAACCACTGCTCACCAGGCCCTACAGTGCTTACCAATCAGGTAAATTGCTCTAAAAAAGCAGCTGTGTGGTGATGCCTGTGCAGCCTCTCTGCTCATTCTGCAGAAGCTGTTTCATGGTTTATAATTCTCAAAAAGCCTGTAGTAATGCTTTCAGGGCATAGTGTTAGCTAAATAGGAAATGCTGCAGCAAAAAAAAAAAGCTAGAGTTGACATGCTCTGAGTGGATTTTACTATACCATCTGCCTCTTAAGCTGTCTAATTAGTTAGCTACTGTATACTTGTGTGTTTCTCTAATGGCCCTGCAGCATGAGTGTCATTTCTGCCACACATGTAGAGTCTCACACACTGTTTCTGTCTCAGCTTTTCATGAACTGAAACAAGCATGTGCAGGAAAAAAAAGACAACTTCGAAATTGTAAGGCACTTTGCACACATTGCATCGACCGACCTCTTTGCAGTTTTCAGAGTTGGAGAAGTGAATGAGGTCATCGTTGTACATCTCCTGGGTGTTGATGATGTCACTGTACTCCTTTTGGCTCAGGTCCTCTGGGTTAATGCCATTGGCTCTCAGGAACTCCTGGTAAGCCACACTGAATGCCTGGCCAATGGACTGAGCGATAAGCTGGGCCTGCAGACAAACATGACATAATGTGTGTTTGTGATCTTGTGTTGTTAGTTTTACAGGAGCTGATCTTCACTGAGATGCATATAAATAACAATAGAGTAGAGGAGAGCAGCCGGTGGCATCAAACAATAGCCGCGCAGAGGCAGCCAAGAATATGTTAAGACATAATATAAACTGATTTTCACTGTCAAGAGCTATTTGTTCCCATTGAGAGAGTAAAGTACAATAGAGAAGAAAAACACAAGCACTGTGCAACTCCCTGCTCTAATTTCAATAAGCAGAAGTGGAGGTTAATGAAGAAAACAGGCAGAAAAACAAAAGCCACACTAAAGTTAATCATCTGTGTTTATGATAGATGATATTTAATTTACAGCTTATCAAATGTCAACCAGGAGTGACACAAGTACACAGCCTCAGCACTTATGACCAGATGTACTCCAGGGAGAGCTTCTGCAGTTGCCAGGGGGGACATGAACAGATTGTGGAGTAACTCAGGTTATTTTAAAAATAAATTATGATTTGGTGAAAAAAAAGGAAAACAAACAGAAATAGGATTAAAATTTGGAGTGCATCTGATCATTAGTATATATATTGTCACAATAACTTATAAATTACCAACTATGATAGGTTGAAGGGACAAGACACACCTCCACTGACCTGAGTCAGCTTGAAAACAACAGTCAAAGAAGATCTCTAAATATAATGGATGTCTAGCTTCAGCCACTCCGAGTGGTGCTCTTACAAATGCAAACTTGACCAAACCAACTGAAAAAAAAGAGACTAAATCTAAACATTCACGTTATCAGGATCACTATGTTTTGTATAATCGTGTCGACTTCTATTGATTAATAGTCTTAAAAACATCCAGGTTAAAATCAGCACTAACGAGTTGATGAAGGGGTACTGGAGCCTGTCTGACAGGGCTGTGGACACCACTGCTTTAAAGCATCCTCCACTCTGACATCGAATCACACCAATGTACCAAACAGACATTTACTGCTAAGTAAAAGTTGGAATAAATTGAAATGAGTAAAACGTGATGTGAAAAATTCAATTTGAAGACATGTCTTGGCTGTGAGATAAAGTAAATCAAGAGAATGAGAGTCCATCATTTTTCTAGCCGTGTCTTCCCAATTGTCAGATTTAATTGAATGCCATTCTTTAATATAAATCTCTTGCAGAACTGCTGACATTAATGGCAAAAACTCCAAAAACCAATACACTATGAAGTAATTTTTCAGAACAATATAAAAGTCAAAAGTATACAAGCACTGACTGCAGACAGCAAGTGAAGCTACAATAACAGAAACAGTTTATAAGTTGATGGATGAGTAGCTGAATGGTTCTATTATAACTCTGGCTGGCCTTTAAAACCTGGCAGCAAAATTAGACGAACAGAGGACAGATTGGAGTCCAGCCTTTATACTGACTGGCACAGACATAGAGTTGCTGGCTGTTCTATGGAATATTGTTCATGTTGCCAAGTCTTGCTGAATCTGTTTCAACAAGACAAGCAGCAGCTCTGTGGGGAAAAAATCTTAAAAAAAAAAAAAAAAAAGATCAAAAATGACCGGCTAATTTACATCATTTCACATCAGTGTGTTGCTCTAATTGTTTATTAAAGTCACATAACAACATTGTTTAGAATTTCTCCACATCTCCAACATTGAAACAAAAATCAAGTAAATAAAAAAACATATTCGATGTAAATGAAGGAAAAACTATAATATTAGTGATAACTGGTGAACGAGGAAAACATCTGTCAATCAAATAACACTGTCACATTTATAATGGCTTTCTTGTCTCTTACTATCAGAGGATTCATCAGAACGATGTGATACTAATGTGTTAAACACATGAATCCCAATTTAAGCCCCACTTACATCCTCAGACTCAAAGACATGGCATATCATCTTGTACTGCTTCTTCGCCTCAGGTGCCCCGGGCGTAGTTTCGATGCAGTCCTGGGAGGCCGTGCGCGGCATCCGGCGTCTTGCCATCAGGACGACAATGTTCCCAATGTCAGCGATGTAGGATATGGTACGGAGCGCGTTGTCCATCATCGTTTCCTGTAGGGATACCAACCATCATCACATACAGTATTCATGAAAAATCTATCATTAAACAGAATTTGAATGATCATATTGCAATGAAGACAATCGTCTCCCTTAACTGTAACTCAGGGCATCAAGATCTTGCATGATGATATCATTGTTTGGCACTTTTTGGAAGTTGTTCCAGAGACACTGGATAATTAAATTATTAAATGTCTTTGTATTGATTTTTCACTACATTTCTTCATATTGCAGTAATTATGAAATATTATTAACTATCTACGTGACAGACTTATTGACATCATTGTCACAGTCTGTCCATTTCTTGGTCAGCTTCAAATTCACACATTTTACCACCCTGATAGAAATGATAGAAATGTGTTATGGTTGATTTTGCCTTTGATGTACAAATATATGAACAAGAGGAATTTAAAATTCAATACAAAACACTTTCTTTTGTTTGAAATTACAGCATCACTATTACACATTTTAACTTACACAATGACGTAATAATACATATTTAAGCACACTGAGCTTTGTATTTGTGTTTCTCTGATACTACTTGAGCTTTAAATCTTTGCAAAATATTTTGTAACTATTACTGGTCGTATCCTGGCTCTGACAACAGGGTCTTTCCTTCGGTAATAATTTAGAATGGAAGTTATTGTGTGCAGAAGATTTGTTTCCTGTCTATGTCAACACTGCATGATCATTGTAGAGTGTAGTGTGAGACAAAAGTATTCTTGATAGAAAGCATGCAAGCCTACTTTTGATTGAATTCAGTCTAATGTGATTATAGTCCAATAACTCCCCAGTAAATTAGATCTTGAGTACACGTTCCTCTGAAAATAATGAATAGGTGCACATAAAACACAAAAGGGGTTTCAATATCACAGTGTTTGTGCTGATGAAACAAAGTCATTTAAATGCTGTTATCATGTTTGTTCACTCAGCCTAATAATTGTCTTGTGTCATAATGTAGACTTTAAGAAGCACTGTCTCTGAACAGCAGATTGAGAGTGTATTTGTCCAAGTTTTAATATAATATATTAAGTACATTTTAATTTTATTTCAGTTAAAGGTAGAGTCAGTCATTCTTGAGAAAGATTATTGATATTTGAACCCAACACCCAAACAAATACACCCCTCCTTTAATGCTCCTCCAGAAGCTCTGCCAACCAAAGTCATGAACACATATTTCCAAGGCAATGACCAAAAGAGAAATATGGTGGAACTCAGAGCGATGCACCAGCTGTAGAGCCACATCTGTTCCTCTCACACTTTTTCACAAGCGGGAAAAAAAAAATTGTTTCTTGTGAGCATAACAGTTCATCCACACACTCCGCCTCTCTGCAGCCTCCCCACTTCTCACTCTGACCAGTGTTCAGCGTCTCTGTCCACAGAAGCAGCTGTCTGTCAGCTGCCTGACAAACTGCCTTCACCAGGCTGACTGACAGCAGAAATTTACTGAGCCAAAGTAGTTTACATGTTAGGTCCAAGGTAAGAAATCAACACTGTTTGTATTTATTGATTCATTGGTACGGTTAATAAGTTCAAAACACATATATAAAATTTATATTATTTTTATCCATTTATAAAATGGAAGCATATCTGTTCCGTGAGAAAACGCTTTCTATGTGAATTGGCCATGACTTCTCTCTCTCTCCAGTTCACCAGCCCTCCCCCACCATTCAGCAGGTGCTGGAGATGGGAGACTGTCATGTCCTTTCACATGACAGTCTTGAGCACAAATGCTCCCTGCTGATTGGCTGGAATAGTGTTGTGTGGCTTGGTCCGAGCCACTTTGTTTGTTTCCCATTTACAGAGCCAGTGCTGTGTATGAACACTGGATTATTTTTCACCACACGCACAGAACGGACAGCTAGCGGATCATGAGGCGATATTTGCTGAATTTGACAGTGTGTTGAACAATCTTTCTCCAGAATCATTGACTCTACCTACCTTAATACATCACTTAACTAATTGTTTTGTGTCTGGTGGTTTTATTACATTAGCCTAATTAGTGTTGTTGTTGTTCCAGCCCACCTTTGGAGTTGTTCTTATTATGAATCAATGTCAGAAACCCCATGCAAGCCGCGTCAAGCCTTTTAATTGCAGAATGAGGGCTTTTCACTCCGAGTCTCTCTCTCAAGAGTGCCAGGAGCAGTGGCAACCAGATGGAAAAGGGAGGAAGATAGACACTGCATTGCAGCATGTCAGTTTCTGCCAGGCGGCTGCCCACACACACACACACACACACTTACATTCAGACAGCCAGACAGCAGCTCTAACTGAAATACTGCAAATGAATCATCTATCACATATACATTTAAATGTTCTGTGACCATGATCCCAAAAACTGCAAAGCTCTGAGAAACGTTTCTACTTCTACCAAAGATCCCACCTGCTGTGAGGATGTGTGCTGCTGCTTCACACAGCTGCTTGCTGTAAAGCTAAAAAGTAGGAAAACTTTGGCAAAGCTTTTGCAGAAGTGGGGAGAAACTTTGAGAATAACTTGAATAAAAGGAAATCCGACAGATTAATGTTCTTTTTCATTCATGAGGATCTTAATTTTAACTTTTGACTGAGCCTGTCTGCTAAAATCATTGAGGAAAACAAAACATTACAGTATGTAGCCTATAAAGTAACTGCTAAAGCCTTTTAACAAATGACTAATTGTGCACAGGTGCGACCATAATTGGGATATTCAAACTAATATTCAACTGGGAAGAAATACCCTTATACTAAAAACTATAATAGCAGATTGTGCTGCAGTCAAACAGCTGGTACATTACATGCTCTCTGAGTCACCCTCCATGCACAGATGTTCATGCAGCAATTTTTGGCTTTGCAAAGTCAACTCTTATCCTCAGTCGAAGGGAGCTCTGACAGAGTCATGAGATTAAACAAATAAATAAATAACGACCAGCGGTGGGGTTTCGTAAGAATCTGTTTGTGTCTACAGTTAAGATGCAGTTGTGAGAGCTGTGACACAACACCACTCATTTTGTGTACTCTGTATAGCTCAGTGGCAGCTTTCAAACAGCTCTTATTCTCACAGGTGAGGTAACACACTATGGATAAAAACATGTAGCATGTGTGCTCGCCTGTACTCACCTGTGAGTCTGCGTTGAGGACTTTGATCCTCTGGGTGGAGATGAACAGATCAACCTCGGTGAGGGTTTGAGCATCTCCATCTGCGCTCTGCAGGAAGATACAAACAGAAGAATTGGTCACATCATCAAGATCTTTAAACCAAACTTGAGTGTTCTGATTCACAACTGCCTGAATGGTGCCTGTGTTCAATGCAGGCAAATCACACTGTAGATATCCAAAATGAAAACAGGCATGCAAGTACCGTTTAGAGTCCAGCTGGCTAGGGAAATGCTAGTTAGATGGACAGGTTGTTGAGTCTAAAAGGTGAGGTGGAAAAGGCGAAAAAAAGAAAGTGTCTGGCAGTGGTGTTAGTTTACATCAACTGTCCTGGCACGAGGATGGCGAGCTGGCATGGAAACAAGAAACAGCTTAACACTAAACCCTCACCAGCTGGCTGTTACGCCAGTGAGCGCGATGCAGTTTCAGCACAGAACAAGCCTGCACACATTTCCACAGACTAATAAAATTATATTTTATTTATCTTAATTAAAATTGGCTGATGCATTTAATTTAATGAAGAAATAGTGATAAAATATAAAGTATAGTAGTAAAATACAGTTGTAATTAAATATTGCATGCACTGATGTGAATTTATTCATAAATTCATTTATTTGAAGGCTTGTAGCATTCATTAGTACTTAAAGTTTTATTACTGCAAAGTGTCTGAAGATGCAGGGAGTTAAGGAAAGTAATCCATGCAGTTCCATTCCAGCAGTTAATTTGTGATTAGGTGTTGTAATTTATTTTTGGGTTTATCTGCTTTGTCTGTTTCTAATTCGGAAGTACAAGTTTCCCACAATGCCTTTTGCCTGCCCCCGGAGAGCAGGTGTGAACTTGTAGTTTTCAATCACAGCTTAGTATACGGGCCACAGTTTGTGAACTCTAGGGAAATATAAAACCATCAACAACAAAATGCGTCCAGAAGCTGAGATTGTTTACAGATGATCCCTCTCTCCACTGCATCTCAGCTTCACCAGAGTGTAAAGCAAGAGCAGCAAGATGCGTACAGAGAACTAGAATTATGTTCTGTATTAGCCGAGAAACACTGCATTAATCACACAGAGATCAAACATGCACTGAATCACAATCTACCAAATACATAATTTAACTTACTTGAGGCTAACAGCAATGTACAGCAAGTACAAAATGTGAAAACGTTGTTTTTGAAAAATTGTATTTTCACACACACAAAGTAGAGTTGCAGCTGATGACATAAACCTTAGCTGTATAAAAGGATGTATTTGCCCTTGAGCTAAAAGGCTGTTATAATCCATCTATTGTGTTGTCAGCAAAACCCAAACTGATTTTTTCTATTTCTGTAATTATTTCCAGTTATCCTGGTACATGCATGTTGTGAGGAAACTGTGTTAACTGGTTGGTAGGCATGACTGGTTGGCATTTTTACTGGCTCTATCACTAAATCCTACAAAACTTGTTTACATAACTTTTATAACATAACTTGTTTCGTGCATTACCTGCATGTACTTTGTACTTGCAAGGTGTAAATATATATTTCTGATCTCAATAACAATTACACAATGTTTGGCCTCAGTGGTTCCACAGTCTTGTGCCTTACAGCACAACTTCAGAATCAGTATAAAAAGTAATTAATCAGTTTTCCCCAAAATAATTTTAACAGTTTTGCTAATACTGAAATGAGTGTAAACAATAAGACAGACCTATTAGTTTAGATAGTTATTTGAAGTTTTGAAAAAAAAATCTGTCACATTTGGGCTTTTGAAACAATCTCACTGCCAACATGTTTGTCTTAGTTCTGGCAAACCTGACAAAGGATTTCTCCAACTAAATTAATGATCAAGACAAATGTGCGAGACACAGATGGGAGGGGATACACAGAAACAGACACACACAAATGAAATGAAAAAGAAAAGGTGAGAGTGGAAGGAAAGTGGCCAAAGGGTCTTCCTTTCGCTCTGTTTATTACACACCGCCTTTTTCTTGATTTTGGCAGCCTTCTGTACCCTCTGGCAGGCAGGCAGGCGGGCGGGCAGGCGTTGGGACGGGACAAGGTCGGCGGATACGGGAGCACAAAAAACAGGAGGAAGAGGAGGAGGAAATAAAGAAGGTAAATAAAAGAAGGTAAGACAGTAAAAGCCCCAAACCAAACGGCAGGTGTGATATCGCTGCTCTCAGAAAGGTAGAGAGAGACAGAGAAAGAAAGAGAGAGAGCAGGAGTGTGTGTGTGACTGTATATATGCATGTGTGTGTGTGTGTGTTTGTGGAGGTAGCGTTCGCACAGCCGTGTTGGTTATCAGATACAAATCAAAACAGCAATTACAGAGGGTAATAATTGCTTTTTCTTTCTTAAACAAATCAAAAAGCATGCAAACATAAATTGACACTGTTCCTGCATTCTTGACATCTATATAAAACTGAATTAGGAAGGGCTGGTTTGGGTTTTTTTTTTTTTGTATGTTGTTTATTTCTCATTATCATTATCTTTTGAAGTGTCACTTCTGTGGTCAGAACATTCACCAGTAGGAAGACAAACAGAAAGGCTCCCATCTCTAAACACATTACAGCCAATTAAAACATTCACTGCAGACTGTCATGTTGGGCGGCTGGTACCACCTTACCACGGTCAGGTCACAGTCTATTACCAGGAAATACACGCTGGAAAACAATCAACAACACTCACAGAGGCAGGGGAGTGGATAAAGCCCAGAGCAAGGATTTATAGTGTGCACTTGGGGTTTGTTCTCTGGGCTGCATCAAACGAATAAATAAATAAAAATAAAAATACAAGGTCGAGTCACCATGTTGGGAATTAAACAGCTTAGATAAACATGGAAGCAGTTTTGCAGAGCTAATGTGTTTGATTAGTTCTTCAGTAATTCTGGCCTTAATGTTGGTGCTACAGTTGTTGAACTTTCATTGATATTCTTTTGGAGTAAACTCTTTAACACTTATGTAATCTTTAAAATCAACACTTCTGTGTAAGGTTCAAGCTGAGCTACTGACCCTCTCTGCATCTGCCATCGACCAGAGGAAATTATCTTGACCCTCATCACATCTCAGTATGAGACTGGATGTTTGCCTGAGCCACTGCGGCCACTAAAACAGTATTAGCACTAAAAAAAAAAAAGAGTTGAGAAAATAGCCCAAAGGGAAGAGTCTTTTTCAGGTTTTCATTTTGCAAAGTTTCCTCCTCTGTGATCAGCTCTCACGCAAGACAGACATCTGAGGCTTCTACCACTCTGCTGAGGAGGAGCTGAGCAGGGAGATAGACAGCAGAAAAGAGTGAGTGGGGGGGGATGAAGCTGCATAAATATTACATCAAACAGAGTGAACATCATGCCAAAAAAGATCTGCATAAATAACCTATACAAGGCTTGCTACAGTTTACCTGGCATACTTCTTTTTGCTCAGTTCAACACGACAGGATCTAAGTGTGTTTCTAAGCGTGTGCGTACAATGTGTGTGCGTGTTCGGGTTGATCGGGAGCAAATGTACAAACATGACTTCACTGTACCGCGTGTGGGCTCGGCTTTGTGTGCAGTCGGCTGTGTCCATTTCAATGTCAAAGATTAAATGTCAGTTGCTGTACAGCTATTCATTTATGCACAAGGAACAAATCAAGGAGATAATGGACGACATCTTGCTCAATGGACCCGTTCCAAGCACGGGAGAGCACTAAAAGGTGATAGCTAACTGTTGCCATGGTTTCATCCTGACAAGACTTTTTTTTTTGCAGGGAAAGCAATTGTGCATGACAGAGAGTGAGTGAGAGAATAACTGAATACAGATTGGATAGATGTGAAATGATGCCAGTAGACAGCATCTCTGTGGTGAAGAGGGCTTTGAGACTGAACCAGCAACAGGGCTGAAGGACTTTCAGACGCTTCTCTTTGTTTCAGAATACCCTGAATTGAGTTGTGACGCGTCTGAATGCTATAAGGATTTTGAGGTCAAACTGCAAAGTTAGATTCTACTTGTTTAAGTCATCAGCAACCAACTTATGGTGAGCTCGGTGTCTTTTAGGCCACATAGTTGAAACTGAAATACTTCAGAATCACTTGTACCACTTTCAGCTCTCTTCAGCAGCAATTCAAAATACATTAAGACTTGTTTTTGAGTCTCCAAGAGGAGCCGTCTGGAGGACCATTACTGTAGAAGTGAGACAACTTGCACTATGCTGGAGCATGAAAAATGGAAGACTAGGACTGAATGGCGGTATTACTGTAGTGAGGATTCGGACAGGGCCTAAGTCATCTGAGTCTGTCTGCTTCTTCTGTCTGCTTTGGCAGAGTAATTGTCTGACATACAGTAGGTCTACCTGCAAATATTCAGTTAACTACTGGACACAACATTAAAAGTTTATTTGCTTACTGTACCATTATCAAAAATAGGATCCTGCAAATTGTGGCTGAAACAGACACAGACTTGAGTTTATAGAAAACTACAGCTGCTGGCTGTTATTTACTTTTTCATCTCAATCTGATGTTTGCTGATATCATGCACGGTTTGAAAAATACAACTGAACCTAAACTCATGTTTCAAACTTAGACACAGTTAAGTAAACTTCTCTGTCTCTTATTCTCTACTCTTTAAGTCTCCATGAATCCCACTAGACAACTACACTCACATGTATCCATCTCATCAGTGACAAGTCTCATTACAGCAAGTAACTTTCTAAAAGTGGATGACTTCACAGGGTGTCATTTAATATTTAGAAAAACAGCCGAGATTGTGTTCACATGAGAGGGAGATAAGAAAGACTTGTGTCTGGGTAGATAAAACATCCACGCTGCATACAGTCATCACATGACAACATTATGCTATTTGATCATATTATTATCATTACCTGACAGAAGGACTCTGAGCCCACTGCTGATTAATATGAGAAATATCAAATGGTTTAAAATCTGGCTTTTCTGCAGACAGGGAACATCTGAGTCGTTGTTTCTGTGAACACAAGCACTTTGAGCTGTTAACAGTGTTAACAGTTAACAAAGCAATCAAGCTAATCGAGCTGAGCTTCTCTATGCTGCTCTGATACCATCCACAGTATTTCTCTCAAGCTGCACTGGAATGTCATCATCACAACAATATTAGTTAACAGTAGGGAGCAAGTGTCAACAAGGGAAATATAAGGTTCACGTGCCAGCAGTCCAATTATCCATCCGGCTGTGTCAAACACATGCCCTGCGGCCCAATCTGGCCAAGTTCTTTAGTTGCCCTAAAAGATCACTCATGCCTAACATATGACTCTAACTGCTCGACTGTAGACACAAACAGCACTGATGTTCATGTAAATTTTATTAGGAGCAACATGAACTGGACCTAAACTGAAAATACCCCATTATAACTGGGAAGTATAAATTGAAATGACATGCTGAAATAGCAGAGATTCACTTTGAGTCTGTGGAAATGCTTTAAAGACAGCCATGTCTATTTTTCCCTTCCAGATATGTACAGTAATGTGAGAAAAGTATTCCGATACTGTATGACTAATACCATTAATACCATTAAATATACAGTATTAGCCATGTAAAGCCGCTGGACATATTTCCTGCAGGGCCTTTTAATAGAGTTTTCACAGTGTTACCAATGGAGCCTAAACAACAACAAGATGTCTAACATTATGCTGGCACCTCTGGGGACAGAAGAGAAAACTGCCATCATATAAAACACTGTTTCAGAACAGGACTGTAGAAAAGTCAGGGGTCGGGGTATTTTATCATCTCGGCTTTATTGCAGAACCTGTTTATATTGCGACTCCTCCACTATGCATGTTTCTATATTTGCCATAAAGCCCCTTGCTGTAAAGCATTAGGCTGGAGATATATTTGCTTTTTAACCACACATTCGTGTAGACAACCAGCTGCATCGTGAACGTTATTGTTCACATACTTGCTTATGTATTTTGCATGTTACTGCAGGATTCCACTAGAGGGCACACCAGAGAGATAAAGATACAAACAAAACTTCCAGATTTGCATGATGTAAACAATAAACACGGTGACACTGGAGGAGGTTACTATTTTGTGAATTTTGAGATACAGACTTGTTTCCATTTATTTAACTTCTAAAATGGTACAGATCTCACACCAACTGTTCTGACAAGCATTTTTGTAACTGTGCAACAGCAATGAGACATCATGTGGGTGATTGCACACTTGGTCTATTAATTTGTGCTCAAAACTTTCTGCCAGTGTTGTTGCTGCTGACCTGCCTGCTGACCCCTGACTCTTGCTGACATGTAGTGTTAATTTGTAAAGATGTGCACAACCAACACTCCAAATGGACTCAGGATACGTGAGGCAGCCATCATTTGCACATGAACCTGTAGTTAAAAGCAAGTATTTATCTGGCTTTACTCTGGAACTGTCATAACGACCAAACATGACTACTGCTCATATACATATGACATCTCCCCTTTTTTTTGGTTACTTCAGGAACAACACATTTTCCACCTAAACAGTATACTGCAACAATATACAAGATACCAACCAAAATGACACTAATTTACATTAAGCCATCCCTTTATACTTAAACATGTGTTCTGTAAACATTTAGCTTTCTTCTTTTGTAATCACATTCTTTCTGTTAACGCAATTGCAAGTGTCAATAAAACTTAAATATTTCCTTTCAGAAAGCTCTATGCAATTACTTTAATTGAAACCATATCAAATTATGTAACATCAATTTCTCTCTTTAACTGTTCAATACGGGCATTTAAATGTTTTACTGTACAAATGTTCCAACATAAACAAAACACTTTCCAAGAATCCACTTCATTTGACTGACTCAGACTGCTGAAGCCTCATATTAGCGTTAAATAAACTAATACGTTTGCATAAAATGAGGACTGTGGATTTTGTTCCCCCTTAAAGCAACTACAAGGCGTTTTTAACTGATTATGAAACAGTCTCCATTTAATACTGACCTACATAAGCAAATGAGACCATCAGCGAGAAGATTGGCTATTTCTATATAGTTACTATAAATGCCTGCCATCAGGTCAGATTCCCCACAAAATCAAACAAAATGATTTATGGCACACAGACCGGAAGAGCCTTTGTTCACATCACATGTAGCATTGTAGCATGAGGGAGTACAAAGATGTTACTAGGACAACATTTGATAACGTTAAAAGTAAAGTTAGACTTGTCAGCTTCCCGACTCATTTTTAAAAAGATGAGAGAAAAAGAGAGAGAGCGCAAGCAAGCTGAGAGCACGAGAGAGAGAGAGCAGCAGTGGTCGAGTGAGCTGGAGAGTGAATGAAGAGAGGGAGTGGCAGTAGCGAGCGCAAAGCGGTGAATGAGAGAAATAAAATGTTATTTTCTGATTGTTTTTACATTCTAAAGCACAAATAAACATGCTCACACTTCCACACAACCCTGTGGGAAGGTTCCGTGTTGCCAGATTTAGTATGAATGCAGCATTACGTGTAACCTTGGTGTATGAACGGCACTACAACAAAGTTTACTTTGTTTCACCATCATCATATTACTATTAGTCTTACATAGCCACAAACAGATACATTACCTCATCACTATGCATCCTGCAAACAGCTGTGTTTAATAAAGAAAAATAGTATTAAAAATAAGTTGTGTCTTTCTTTCACTCGCTTCCAAAAGAAATGCACGTGCTAGCCAGATCAAGGTCTTTATGACACAATGCCGTGGTGCTCATGGGAAATGCAGTCTTCACTATTGCTTTTGTCCACAGGGGCCGCCAAAATCAACACAAAACAAAAGTTCCTTTTAGTAACTTCAACTTACATTGTAAGCACATTTGGAAGGTATCTTCTAATGGTCAATATAAACAGGAGGAATGATAACAGCAAGAAAAAACCTGTTTAAATGTTCACATGGGCACCTGACTATTATTTTAAGACAGACTTGAAAAATAATGAGCATATCTTTTAATTTAATTCCCACCAGTGTAAATCAGTGTTAATATTAGGCCAATGAATGTTTTAATGTTTATTAATGTTAAAAAACAAGTTTTACCATTAAAACAGTTGTGTCAGCTACTGCAAATTACAAAGCACAATGGATGCTGTTGTTCTCTGAAACAACAAATAGGGACTGTTTTATCAGACTTATTAACCTAATATTTAGTTTTTGAGAGATAATGAAAACTGCAGAAAGGGACTAGTACTGTAGTTCCTGATTTAGTGCCTGAGTTTAGTTGGTCAAAAATGAGTGAGGCTTGATTTAGAGCTGTGCAAAAAAACAACAGCATAACCGAAAAATTGTGCCCTGATGATTAAGGAGAAGTATGTTTCTCTGCATGATTCTGACTGGTACATATTTTCAAGCCAAAAACACAACACAATGTGTGTGTGTGTTTGCATGTGTGAGTCAGTTTGCCTGGATGTGGGTGTGTTTTTGAGTACCTTGACCCTGCTGACAGCCTCCTGGGCCTGCATCATGCGTATGTTCTTGGAGGGGTTCCTCTCAGACAGCAGCTGAGTGGAGCCCAGGTAGTTAGCAGCAAAGATAATTCCATCAATCAGGTCTTCTGGCTCACAGGGTCCTGGGACTGGGCCAGGGAGAGGAAGAGAGGGTGGTGATTAACGGGGAGACACTGGGAAGGACAGAGTGCGGTTAGACTGAAGAGGTCGGGTGTGCGGTGGAGAGGGTATTGTAATCACTGCAGTCAACATGCGGTGTGGAGAAACAGAGCCAAACACTGTCACTCTGGAGATTGAGAGATGGCGATAACAGGCTTGGTGAGCAGTGAGATGGCCACTGGCTGTGAACTGATGGAGGTGCGGTGCTGGGAGGAGGTTGGGCTGAGATTAATCTGCGTCTGTGATATGGAGATGTGGACTCTCAGACACCCACTCAGGGACACAATGCACTGTCATGATCTGAAGGAGCAGACAGGCAGCTAAGCCCCTCACACATTATTAGACCTAGCATCTGCCCAGAGGCAGGGAAAGAGCAGCAGAAGAATTATATCAGGCCTGAATAGGGACAGACTGAAGGCAAAGCAAATCTTGGACTCCTTCCATGCAATTACAATATTTTGATTTCATCATCAAACAGGTGTGCAGAAAGATTAACTTACCATCGACAAAGCTGGGGAACGATGCAACCTTCTTTGTTGGCTGGAAGACAAAAACAGGATATGATGGATCAGTCATTGTGAATAGGTTTACAATGAACTAAGCATGTCTCTACTATCTCAAATAAACCAATCAAAATGTTGACGTTTCATTCAGTTTATGTAGGCTGTCAAGTGTTACATGAAGGCTAGGATGTGCTGCTTTTTTAATGTACAATTAAGCAGTAAATCATATATATCTAATTTAGGGAGTGGATCTAAATCAGGCTTAGACTGATGTGTCTGTCCACATTTTTGACATGATGCACTGTGACACCTGCTGATTCACCTCAAGAGAAATCAGAAAACATGGATGAGAAGAGACAAAGTAAAGTAGCATCCCACCCAGTAAAACTTTCTGTCTTTATTAAAACAATCAGGAGGGAGTTTTTAGTTATAAATTAACAATTACATTTTGTGGCTTTTCAATACTTTCATGATTACATAACAGAGATTCATCTCAGACCCTCCATTAAACTGCAAAATGACTCATATTCTGTGAGAGTCCCTTCTTCTATTTTGGTTGGTAGTTGATTTTCAGTAATTGCTTGTATAACAAATTCTGTGTGAGCAACTTGATGCTTAAAATTTGGCACAACATGATACATCTGAAAACAATATATGAATTACCCTATACAACTACTACAATGGTGTTTTGTTTTTATGACTTTTCTCTAGTGAAGCTAATGCCCTCGCGTGGCTTAAAAGATCAATCACACATAATAGCTTTGACATTCACAGAATTCGGTGACATGTGGAGACACAAACAGCTAAACAACTGGCAGACAAAGACCGAGTATAAATTTGAATGGAAGAAGAATCAGGATCAATTACAAACAACGCAGGAACTCCAACAGAAACGAATAATCTTAACTGTGACACTCTTGATCTGTGTAAAAAAATTCCCTTTGCTGATTTTACTAAACATTCAGACATTTCTGTTTTTTCTTCCTGCCCCACATTCACACAGTTACATGTATTTACACATTGATACTTTAACTGCTGCAGAAACTGGATGTATGCGCTATGCTCAAGGGCACTGCAAAAGTGGGTGTATAGAGAGCGCAAAGCCTTACTCATCCACTTCACACATTCCCATTTCTGTGGGAGGTGGAAGAGAAAGGATATAAAGAAAGGGGGAGGAAGTTATAGACAAGAGATGGTTACGTAGAGAGCTGTAATTCATGCTCAGATTAAAACACTGCTCACTTCACATTCAAAAGTTTTACTCCACTCAAGGACAAGGTGGCGTGGGTGGAGCCTGTACAGGAAACATCCACCACAGACATCTCCGTGAAAAATGGCCCTCATAAAACCGCAGGCAGACATGCTGCTCAATTACCGGGACGCCATCACGCCGTAAGCAGAGGACATGAGCTGAGGTTGTAATTACACAATTACTCATTTACTCAGACACACTCATGCACACACACACACACACACACATGTTCGCACAGGGACACACACATAAACAACAATATTCTCTGTCGAAAGTGACCTAGCTACAAATCTACACGATTATGAAGGAACACTGTGACATTAAAACCCAGCAACATCTTACCTCTGGTACATTGTTGTTCTCCAGGGGGACATTGAGGTCGGAGCGCTGCTGTTTTCTGGGTTGCTCTGCACCATTGCTCACCTGGCAGGTCAACACAGAAGAACAGGTGCAAGCAAAAAGAAGATCAGAATAGTATAGAAGAAGAGTAAAATTATATAAACTAAGCTGTTGTTTCCTGTTGCTGGTTGGTTGGGCGGCAGGTTAAAATAAAAGTAATGTGACTCACACGTGGGAGGTTTTAAATGTGTAGGTAGGTCAGCTACAAACAACGATGGAGACTGTATGCATGAGAGTACTGCACTGACAAAACTCTCAGAACTGCTAAGAAAGAGCCTGCTTATGCTGTTTAACGCAAGGAATTATTTATTTTAATGTGTTTACCTGCAATTAAAATAAATTTACATCCATTTAGAAGACCAAAGCTGATTCGGGTTCAAACTGCTGTAAGCTGGCACACGATTAAGTTCTGTCTTTCACTCGTCCTCCAGGCAGCCTCTTCCTTTGTCTCATCTCTCATCACATACATGGGTATATAAACTACACCCAGCACATAATCACATACAGGGAGGATTATATTTATTCCCTTGCATATCCATCTTGCAGTGCACAACTGCTCATTAACATTCAATCATATTACTGGCTTAAATGAAACCCTTCTGCCGATAAAATGTCCTCCTCCTCAGTGTGGCAGTGATGAAAAGTGAAAAAGTGAAATTCAGAGGAACAGGTCGTACTGTTGAGCAGCTAATTACCACAGACATGACATCAGTGGCCTCTTTTACGAAAAGAGAGCTAAACGTAAAATCCTGATCAGTATTCATCGTGTTTTGTAACTCCGTTGCGCAAACAACCATTAAATTAATGAGATTCGTGTTGTTGTTTGGTGGGAAGGAATGCTAAACCATGTTGCTCTACAAAACTACACATATGTATAGAATCCCAAGTGAATCCAGCCAAATCTTTGTAAATGTCTTCATTAGTAATAAGAAATCTTAAAGAGGCTACATGTAGAATTTTATCATCAATAAATCACATCAATTTTAATCCATTAGCATAATTAACATTCACAAGACGACCATACAGAGGACAGACAGCTTTTATCAACATGTACATGTGTACACAACAGAACAGATTTAGAAGGATTTGTTTGTAGCTGAGGGCACTCCTTTAATTACCCATCACATCGGCTTTAAGTTAATACTAAAATTATATTAAATTATAATATAAAAATATAGTAAATATAAAATATAAAACATAAAATTAACTTATATTGTTTACCACTTTTACTTACACAGCAGTAGTTGTGTTCTGTGTTTCTCACCAAAACACATACTGAATGCATTTCCTTCCTGATAAAACATTTGCAAAGCCATTAAAAAAATGTTTTAAATCCTACATTGTTTATATCCATTTTTAGTAGCTAGCAGTTGGCATATTGCTGTGTTTCTTTATGTATTACCACCACCAACTGTCATCAGCAGAATAGCGTGAAACCAACGGCAGAATGTGAATTGCACCACTCGCCCACTTGTACTGTATGTGCATCCTTGTGCACAAAACAAACAGAATAGGGACCCACGCATAAAGACATGGCTCTATAGCACAGAATACCTATAAGCTACAAGAAGCACTGCGACTGTCAGTTCCGTCACGGCGATCAGTGTTTCTATTACTGTGTGATACTGAGGACTCCCTCAACAATAAACTATTTTCATTACTTCCTCAACAACAATAATCGTAAAAAAATACATTATTTTCATTGTTTCATTTTGTGGGTAATACTCACTGTCTAATTGAAAGACATGAGAAAATTCCAATAAACTTAAAAACATTTCTAACGAGAAACATCAGATTTTAAGTGGTAATCTTCACTCAGATTTACTGGGCCTGGAAAATCAAATCATGTAACCTACAGAAAAGTGATGAAGAATATATTTATACACTTAACAGTGTGCATATGGACATACAGTATGTCTTAATAGAGGTCTTTAACAGAAATGTTTAATACAGGCTACTCTAATACTGGATACATAATACATAGTCATTAAACGTTGATGGATAAAAGTAGACCTATTTAGGGAAAGTCATGTACTAGAGTAATTAACTGCATACTGTACATTATAAATATGAAAATGGTTGCTATTAGTGGACCAACACTTTCTGTCATTAGGGAAAGTCCTAGAAACCAGCAGGAATACTAATAATGCAGAAAGGGAAATTTTATTACAGCCAAAATCAAATGTAATGAAGTAAAGGCTGAAGAAGCCGAAATTATTAGCGTGTCATGGAAAATGCGGTTTAAATGTTGAGGCTGCAAAAAACCTTGTCTCAGTGGTGATCATACCAACATAATTAATTTAACACTTACATACTGATGCTTATAATTTGTAGCATCATTTAAAATACATTTAAATGTGCTATGCTTTCATCAAACACATCACACCAACAGAGTGTGTGTGGTCCTGACCTCCCTTTGTTTTGTAACTCTTTTGGCTTCATACTCTACAGCTCTTATTAAATTCCCTGTTGTCCTGGTTCATTCAAGGGTCATCTCAAAGTGGTGTACGGAGAACATTTCATCTCATAACAGAGGACTGAATGACCAAATCATCTCTGTGAGTCTGGGAGTCATCTGAATCTGCAGTGTACTGTACATACTTCCAATTTAATCTAGTTACACTATCTGACCCAGTTCTCTGCTACAAATGAGCTGCACACAGTGAACGTACGAACACATGTGCACACTGTGGAGCAGGTGTGTATCAGCATGACGCCCACAGAAGACTCTCTCTGTTCTGCTTTTACCATCTGACTTTTAGAAGACGGGGGAGCTGTGTGTGTGTTGGGGTCTATGAAGTGTGTATGCGTGTGCATTCATCCAGAGGGACAGCTCAAGGTAACATGGGGGAGGGGATGGAAATAGATGAGCAACATCTCACCTGTAACTCATCTCCAGCAGCTCCTTGCCACAAATCTCTTTTATATCACATCCAGAGGCGAGAGGCTCTGAACATATTAGAACTGTTGTGTTGATGCTGTTGTTAATATGTTCCTCCTTGTCATATGTGTGCCTCTCTCTGTATTTGAAGTACTGATTCAACATATTAGAAATTGAGAATACTTCACTGGCTTTCAGTTGAATGGGAAATTGAACTAGTCTTGAATTTTCAAAACATTTTTCACTAAATTTAACTTAATGCTCAGCTTTTCACATAAGAAATGTTGACATGTCACAGTAGGAAAAGCACATGTGTAAATAATAACATGAATGATGGTTGAACTCCATTAAGCTGCTTCAGTTGCAGGCTGATATTGTGCATGCTGATTAAGTGTCACACAGCCATGGCTTACTGGGACACTTGAATAGAACGGATGATTGTTAATGTCATTAGTAACACTTGTGGTTTTCCACAAGTGTTATGACAAGTGGTTTATTACAAGTCAAAATGTCTGCTGTGAAAAAGGCCTTTTAGCTTTTTTTAGTGGAGAGCGATAATCTTTTTTTTATACAGCTGAATAATTAATTGTTTTTAAATAGGAATCCACAGAAATTTCAAATCACTACAGCTACCATTTTAACTAGGCTTTAACACACATTATCAACAATTTCTTAACAAGCTGTAAGAGGTGAAATATTAATTCAGCGACTGTCAATTTTGTTGGCTGTCATCTAACTACAAAATGGGTGTTGTCTGGTGCTCTGTTCATATCAGTGTATTCTTCATACTGTACTATTTGTTTTCCTTGAGAAAGAAGCTCCGCTCTGGATCATTTTGACATTTGGAAAGATGGAAAGTGTTCAAAAAGAGCAAAAGTGGCGAATCTTTCTAAATAAACAGTGTAGCTCATTACCTCACATCATTTTCATCTAGATTTTTATCATAGTGGTTTAAGTGAAAATTTTAAGTGCATCGTTGTTTTAAGATTATCGACTAAATACCCTTGAACCAGGACCATCAGGATTGAAGTCTATGAGGCAGTCTGTATTGTCAGTGATGCTAACGTTAGCTCAAGCAGCTTAAGTGCACAGCTGTCAACAGTATCATAAGGGTTCGTCAGGTAAATATTTAATTGTACATTTAATTTATAGGCAATAATCTAAACTTAAATTGCAATTACAATATTGGTCAAATATTGGACATTTTCCCTGAATCATTTAGTTCTCCTTTTGGACTGAACAGACCAAATGAACAACCAAATCTGTATTTTCTTGCATACTCTTTGTTTCCTAATTGCTCATTATGTAGGATTGATGTTCTGGAAAAAAACAAACCAACGGGGATGCTGATACTGTAATTGGGTAAATGTTAACACGGTGAAATAATGACATTGTTTCTTAACCCTTCAAAAACAGCTCACCTGCTCCTGTTGCCATCTCTGTCTGTCTTCAGGGGAGCGTGGATGTGCCTTGATGCCCCTCTGAAGGTCAGGGTTGTTGTGGTGCATGGAGGGCAGGTTGAGGGACTTGGGCCTGCTGTCGTGACGGTGGTGAGCTGGGGGGTAGGGGGCTGCGTCAGGCTTGGTGTGAGGGTAGTCGCCTGGAGGGTCCTGTGCCAGTTCCTCTGGGCTTTGGTCAGTGCCGCTGCTTAGACTCCCCATGCTCATACTCATCTTGATCTCAGCAACAATTTGGTCAATGTCCTCCTCCGCCTCCTCCCCCGTCTCCCCCTCCACCACCAGCACTTTGCGGCCGCGGAACGGAGAGACTCGCACTGAGTTCCCATTGTCCTCTGGTGCATAGTAGTCTCCGGTGTAGGCCCGTCCATGTCTCTCCTCCTCGTCACCTTCCTCATCTTCTTCCTCATTAGGGCAGTACTCCTCGCTCTCTGCCTCCTCCTCTTCCTCCCTGTCAGCCTGTCGAGTGTGCAGGGTGTCTTGCAGGGAGGGTTGGTGGTGGTGATGATGGTGGTGGTGATGGTCCAGGATGGGTTCTGGTCGTCCATTGTATATTTGTTCGTCCGGATCTTGCTCCACCACCTCACAGCGAACCTCCCCTTCTCCCTCACCCCACTCCTCCACCATGTGCCTCTCTCGCCCCGCCCACTGCTCCTGCCTGTCTTGGCCCTCCTCTGTCCACTCCTCCCTCCCCTCCTCATCTCCCTCTCTCCACTCTTCTCTCACCTCCTCCTCTTCTTCTCTCCACTCTTCCCTCACTGCGCCTTCTCCCTCCTCGTCCTCCACCCATTCTTCCTCTCTCACCTCACCCTCCCCCTCCCCCTCTCCCTCCTCGGCCCAACCTTCCACAGCCTCCTGGCATTCATCAGTGTGGGCTTCACCCGGCTGCATGATGACGGCGCAGTCCGCTTGGCTGCGGCTGTGGCTGTGGTTACAGTCTCCCTGGCTACTGCAGTCCATACCTTCCAGGTAGCTGTCGTCCTCTGGGCAGTACCGGATGTAGTAAGTCACACCTTCGTCCTCCTCTGCCAGTCCTGGAGGGGTGTATGATCACAAACAGAAATATTTGTTAATATCTGGGGTTCCTTTGTTAAAAATCAAGTAGTGAATTATCGAACAATCATAGGCGCTTATTATCTCCACCAGGTGTAAGCCTGGAGGAGATCATGCGTTTGTTTGTGTGTGTGTGTTTGTTTGTGTGTGTGTGCATGTGTGTATCTGTCCGCAGCTAATCTTGCATACTACTGGACCCATCAGCCTAATATTTTTTGTACATATTTATGACTGTATGCTCAATGGTTGTGGTGATTAACAATTTTTGAAAAACCTATTTTATAATTCAAATAAATATTGATATGATTCCTTATGAGCCTGTCATAAAGCTTAGATTTTCATCTTTTCAGCAGTCCTCACCATTTTAAAATATGCGTTATGACATAGCAAAAGACATTTCCAGCAATCGACTAGGCTATAAACAAGGCTTACCTAGTCTGTTGCAGGCCACTTTTTGGCCTTTGTCATGGCTCAAAAACTGACATCCATAGAAAACTTTGGTCTGCACTCTAGGGACTGCACTCCTCTAGAGTTAGTGATTAGAATTGATAATATGTTCCCATTTACAACTGGTTACAAATTTGTAAAAGATCCTGATTAATTTAGGTTGCACTTGTCACTATCAATTACTCTTACTGATGACTCAATTGCAAACAGCTCTTTAACACTGGAATACAAGGGGGGATATTTACTAACCTTTCCTAATTTATTGTGAGTGTAAAATTTTTTGTTACTGCGATTTTTCAATTTAGCGGGGTATTTAGTAAGACTATAAATGTAAATGAGCCCAGTCGCAGTTCATCTATGTGTATCTAGTGTAGCTAAGCTGTTTTGCCACATGTTACACACAAATGGAGCACAAACTGTACAACTGTACTTGTAATACTGGTTGAAGAGAAAACATTTTCTGAACTGCAAGCGTGTATTCATCCCATAAAATACATACTATATATGAGGAAATATGTATAACTAGCTGCCCCAATCATATTGCACTGGACTGGACCTGCTGGGAGCCACTAAAAGTGAGAAAAAATATGCAGGAGGGACCTGCAGGAAAGTTGTGTGAAAAATTACAGACTGTTGCATTCCTATGCTTTTGTCTTGTGTGTCTCTCTCGCACACTTTTACACTTGCTTTTCCCAGATGTCAAATTTTAGATGCAATTTACTCTGCCGCAGCGGTCAGTCGACGGTGCGGGTTCCACCATTCTTCTATTTAACCAGTGCAAAACCTTGGTGTGCTCCCGTAAATGAGGAGAAACACAATTTGGCTGTTGAGCGCATCAAAAAGGCCTGCAAGTCCTTAGTAAATATCCCTCTAGGTTTCCGAATTTGTTTTTATATGGGACTTCAGTCATGCTGCAAAAGAAATGATGTTTGACGTTGTGGGGACATATTGCCAAATTGCACCCTTGCTTGAATTCACACAAAAAAATATGCATGATTTCAGGTAACAGTGGCAGTGCTAAGAAGAATGAATATGTGAATTAGAATTGACTACTAGAAATGAATGGAGAATTCCGAATCAATGATAGAGGAACGGATAATCGAAAGGTAGGATGTGAAAATGATCTGTTTGACATTGCACTCACCGTCATCATAGTCCTCCTCATCCTCTGAGGTGTTGTTAATGTAGTCGGAGCTGGAGTCGTCATCCAGGCTGTCGGCTCCACCGTGGAAGTCTGCCTGGTCATGGTCATCTTGGTTACAGTCATGTTCTGGCGTGGAGGGTGTTGCAGGCCGCTGGTCCTCCAGTTCTGCATCTGCTTGGTTGGTGTATCGCTTCACTTCAACCTCTGCATCTACATCCACTTCTGGATGGTTGTGACCCACATCTTGACACTTGGGGGAAGAATATTGTGCCTTACAGGAACGGGGAAGGAGCTTTGGATCATGTGACTGTTTGGGGTAGCGGACTGGGCGTTGTCGAGGGCGGAGGGCTTTCAGATCACATGACTCCGTAGGATGAGGGGCGGGACAGGAGGCGGGGACTGGAGCAGCCATATTGTTTCCTCCACTGGTCCCTGGCCTCTTCCTATGAGCCATGATTGGCGGTTTACAGGCCATGCATCGTTATCGGTTTGTTCCTAGGAGACAAATAAATACACAGAGGCAATGATTCAGAGCTAATTCAACATCAAAAACAACTGTTAATCAATCTATGCAGGTACACTTAAGATCATACAAGAAAAAGACTGAATAAAATAAAATGCTAAAGCCTGTAAGGACAATTGTGTTTGTTTGAGCAAACCAACACAATTGTTCCCATCCCTCCATTTATCTCTCTCACTCTTTTTCTACACTTTGCATACAGCTGCAACATATTTTCGGTGCCAGACAATCTATTCTTGTAATTGAGCGAGAAAGTCCCTCGTTTACTTCATCCACATTCAGGGCAGCACTTTTGTGCTTACTTTGCACAACTTTGGCTTCAAATACCCAACAGCAGGCTCAATACATCACCCCAGCTAAGCTTTAGAACAATAGGCACAAAGAGTAAAGAGCCTTTCTAAGTATACTGCCTTCATACAAACTTAATGGGACACTACCACGCAAGGAATCAATAGTGAAATCAAGGTCATCTCCACGTAGGTGCTGCACATGTGCACTGATACCATTGGACTTATTGATCCTTCAGTAGCTTGCTGGCTGAAAATGGTCAACCAGGGAGACAATAAAGTCTACTGCTATACAAGACGTGGTTAAGTGGTGCAGGTGGGAAGAGAGTGAAGCATTTCTTTCTGTAGGTAGAAAGTAGCCAGATGGCCTGCACAAGATGATCCATAACCCCAATGCACATGTTTGCCCTTACATGAAGGCCTCTACCAAAACATTCAAGAGGCTCAACCTGTGTGTACCTGTTTCAGTCCAATGTGATAACTGTGATGAAACTTAGGGAAACAAACTCCTAACTTTACAATCCTTTGCTCTAAAACATTAGTAACCAAATTGCCTCAGTTAAGGCCAGACTTGTGAACAGATGGATATAAAGTATAGGCTTGTTTGCTCCTAGTGAACTGTGGATGTTATTAAAAAAGGTACTAACAAACAGATAAGATTATCCTACTGCATATATGATGAATGAATCCCATTACGGACATTGGAAAGAAACACACAAACATGCAAACTAGCATTCACACACACCTACACACACACACACACACAAACAGATGCCAGGATTAGAGCATTTATAGTACTTTTCTTTTCTGTCAGGCACACCCTTCTGTGCCCTGTCATCCATTTTGTCGCCATCCCCACTCTGTTTTGCCATCCAGTTGCTATGAACAACTGCCCTCAGAGGGGTGTTGTTGCTGCTTTCCCCCCGTTTTCTTTCACCATAATTACATTTTCCATCACCAGTGATTACAGTGCTTAATTAGCTCTGCACAAGCTGGCACAAACACTACCCTCTAAAACACAAACACACAAATGCAGAGAGGACCTCACGCAGACACACATGCACACAGTTGGTTGTTCCTCAGCTAGCCAAGTCAAGGGACTGAGATTACATGTGCACACAAAGCACATGTAGTGGGACTGACTGGCTCTTGCTGCTATAGGGCTCAAAACTGTCATGAAAAACAGAGAACGGAACTAGCGTGGAGGTTACTGATCACACATTATTTGTAAGTGGACACTCACACACACATTCTGTGCACCTGATGAAATATATGCAACATGTACATATACTGCAGAAATTTTGTCCGTTATTTTAAAAAGTGCAAAAATTGTTTTCAATCCGAACTTGTAACAGCAAGTTAAAAATCAGCTCAAACCTCAGCTTGTTAACATCTAGGAAATTTTGTATTGAATTAATCTCTTACCTGAGGTCCTGAGCTGGGATGTGGTGTACAATAGCAATGGGATCTAGTGTAACAACGGCCCCATCCTCCCTCCTCCCTCTTGTCTCTCCTTGCTCCTCCCTTCCCCCACCAGCTGCTGCACAGCATGCACCTCTCTGACTCCACCCTCCCTCCTCCTCCACATTATATCCCAGCATCCTCTTGTTGAAACCCGGCCCCGCCTTGTCCAATTCCCTGGAGCTGAGGGTAAGGATCGGTAACTATGGGTAACTGCATCTCCTGGGGACAGATACCCTTTGACCTCCTCTTTGTTGGCTTCCTTCATTCATAAGCTTTCGTTTTCTGGTGTGGTTCTGCCTGACTCCAGCAGTATTTGTTTTTTTTTCCTTTTAATGTTTTTTTGATTTGTCATGTTTTACAACTGCCATGTAAATTTGGAAATCCTATAAGTCCCTGGGCAGGTGGCTTTTCCCCAATCTGCTTTGTCTGGCAAGTATTTCAGATGTGACTGTGTTTATTGAATTTGCATGCATTTGTACATGAATGGTAATACCATCATAACAAGACACACAGGGGGATCTGTCCCACCTGTTTACCACCATTAAGACATATTGAAAAGGAATTATGATAGTACAACTATGCTTTGACACACAGGATATTTAAATGTAACTAATGCTGGTTTGTGTCTGCCCACTTTTACAAGATGAACAAGTAATTTTCTTCTTGTCTCTTAATTTGTTTATCTGTCCATTTATCAGCCAATCAATCACTCCCACTTCAAACTGAATGAGCTCAATCCTCCTTAAGCCTATACACATAAGCCTAATACTCCACTGCACTTACCATTACATGCAGGGTTTTTTTTAAGGTTTTTCCAGTAAATTTCTGACATAAATTCTGGACAAATTCATCAATTTTAGGTGTTCTTGGCTGAAAAATGGTAATGGCTATGCTTTGGTATTTCATCCAAACCACTTTGCGATTTGCTTCTCATTCACCCATTCACACACACACACACACACACACACACATACACACACACACACAGACATACATACCAATGGCAGCAAGCTACAGACGGGTGACAAATTAAAGGAAAAACTGGTACAGGCCTGAATGCTTGACCCCTACAGTGAGGGGATCCGGTGGCTCTGTTATGCTGTGGGGGGCATTTTGCTGGCATAGTCTAGGTTCACTTGTCCCCTTAGAGGGAAGGGTCACTGCAAATCAATACAAAGTTTTTCTGAGTGGTCACCTTTATCCTATGATGAAACATTTCTATCCTAATGGGAGCGGTCTCTTCCAGGATGACAATGCCCCAATTCACAGGGAACAAGGGGTCACTGAATGGTTTGATGAGTATGAAAATGTTGTGAATCATATGCTATGGCCTTCGCAATCACCAGATCCAACCTAATCAAACACCTATGGGAGATTTTGAGCTAAGGTGTTAGATAGCGCTCTCCACCACCATCATCAAAACACCAAATGAGGCAATATCTTTTTGAAGAATGGTGTTCTTCAGCCCTGGCATTGATTCTACAAGTCTCTGGAACGCTTCTGGAGGGATGAACACCAAATTATAACAGAGCTACCAGATCTCCTCAATGTAGAGATCAAGCATTCAGACCTGTATCAGTTTTTCCTTTAATTTGTCACTCGTCTGTACCATGCAAGCTGCTGGCCTGACCATCGGGAACAATTTGGGGTTCAGTGCCTTGTCCAAGGACTCTTCAACATGTGGAGAGTAGGCACTGAGGATCAAACCACCAACTGCGTGGTTAGTGGACTACCTCCTGAGCCACAGCCACCCCGGCTAATTGTAACTCACAAATTTTAATCTCTAATGAATCCAGAGAGTCTTCTGCGGGTACTCTGCCCCGTGCTATTGATGAGCTGTTCCACAACTCCTTTATTAGCCAGATGTTTTGGGCAATTTTTGAGAGCTGACAGGAAAGGTCCTGGGTAAGCTAAGGACATTTACATTTACATTTATTCATTTGGCAGATGCTTTTGTCCAAAGTGAAATACAAATGAGGTACAAGGACATTGCGATTACATAGTCGGCTTCTTAAACCCCTAGGCCACTCGGACGTCCCCTCTTCCACAACTGTATTATATCAAAATAAGTACTGTGTGAAGACGGCATGTTCTTATATTGCTGTGGCTTTCTCCTTCTCTAAATTATCCATGGCTGCGTATGTAAGTTATAAGTCTGTATATCTAAGTTGCCCCATGGGAATTTGAATAGTAATGGAGTGGCAAGAGAAAATGATCATTGGTGCAAAAAGAACATCCCACCTGCACACACACACATACATAAAGTATCTGTCTCCCACATAAATGTGCTCAAATGTAAGCACTGATTCAAGCTGTTACCTTCATCACTAAAAACGGGTTGACACGCACACACACACTCACCCACACACACACACACCGGCAGCATACCAGCCTTCCTGCCTGCAGTGTCCCAATTGTCTGCTTTGAGCTGCAGCTGGGGACCACTTGTGCAGGGCTGTCTCCATGGACAGACCTATTCATGTCTGCCACAAAACGCCTCAGCTACAGTAAGATAAAGCTTTAAATTACCCTCAGACACTCCCCTTGTTTGGCAGACACACGTCTTAAAAGCATGTGTGTGTGCGTGCATGTGTGTAGTGTGTGTGTGTGTGTGTGCCTAAATACAAGGCTGAGGTGAGGACGGAGGGCGAAAGAAGCAGTCCGAAAGCAGCAGATGGCTCGGTCAGAGTGTGGGCCTCGGGAATACTAATGTCTCTCTGCCTTGAATTCTAAGTTATGACCTCTGTTCACACCAGTGAATTAGACAGTCAGGCTTCAACAGTAGAGAGACAGGACAGAGGAGATGAGAGTGGGAAAGGAGAACCACAAGCAGAGAAGATTATCAGTCAAATTGTAATACAGCAATTCTAGTCTTCTTTAAATGCAGTGAGACAGAAATAAGCATCTCCATTGGTATGATTAGCATATGAATGAACAAATCCTCTTATGATGTAGGGAAGTAATGGTCAAAATCACTGAGGTATTCAACTGAGAGGTCTCCAACATTCAGGTACTAAGTTGTCTAGTCATTACTAGATTTCAGGCACAAACATGTACGGTATTGTGACAAATGTATCTCATATCATGTAGGCAATTTTATACCCTGAAAAAAGGAAAACGTTTCTTGCATTTTGAAGAAATTTTTGTTCCACATACAGTATGTCAATATCTTCGGTGGTTTACGGACAAAAAGCATCATCAATTGACCACACCCAAGTTCTGTACGTGAGCTCTGTGGATTGAAAGCGGAGTGGAGTGAAAGGTGGAGCATCAAGTTCTTTCTCATTTCAAGTTTATTTTGACACTGAGGCATCCTTCGAGCAAGTCACCACATTGGCAAACACAGTTAGCATGAGCTGGATCACTGGCTTTTCAAAGTTACTGACTTACAAGTGTGTCAGTGTGTGTGATTTTGTCTGTGTTTGTGTGTTTACCCTGCAGTTGACTCTATTGATCTTCCTGCATAACTTTGAAATTCTGTGTATATTCTGCAAAAGACTTCGATTTTTGCTGCACCATGACTAAACCATGGCCTCTGCTCCAGCCAGTGAGGCTGAAACTTTTGTTTCTTCATCTTCCTTCTGCTCTTTCTCTAATATTTTTTATTATTATTATCTTTTCAAACTTATTTTCATCTTTTTTTTTCATTTTTTCATTTTTCAAGAATTTGTGGTACATTGTGGTATTGACCTAACACATATAATGGACACATTGTTGTCCAAGAAAATAGGTGTAGTTCGTGTAGTTCGAATTAGAAGTGAAAGTTAAACAAATTAAAAAGAAGACGTGCACACACAAGCTTATTTTGTGATATTACGGCTAGTTTGTAAGCCAATCGTCCAATATACAGAAACTTGAAGCCTCCAGTGCACATATACTGAGAAAGGACTTTTTAGTGAAGCTGCTTGTGACCAGCAGTTAATCTTTTGAAATGAAAAATATTTACATATTTATAGAATCTGGATTTTTCAATAAGGGAGAAAGAATAAGATGTGCTTTGTAGGTGCCTGTATTGTGGTTAAAGAGCTTATATTATACATTTTTGGTCTATGTCTTTGGAGTGAAGGTTCACTACTGTTTGTGGCTAATTTTTCACCACAGAGGGAAAAACTAGACCTGCCTGCTGAATTTAAACTTAAAAGCAGATAAACAGAGATGGAATATGGAGGGCTTCACTGGCAGTTTCCAGAGAGAAGGTGCAAATGGAGAGAAAGAATCTTCTCTATTTCATTTCTTTTAAAGATAGAGACCTGCTGCTACTCAGCACAGAGGAAATTGCTGTTTCAATTGAAGTACACTTTCTGCTTGGTGCTCTCTCTCTTCCCTCCTCTCTCTCTCTCTTTCTTTGAGAAACACAGACACACTTACAAAGAAAAATAACTTGACAGAACTTGCAGTTTTTTGACTTAAAAATATTTTCTAAAAACTGATTACCCACACAAATATACATAAATATACATCTGTTTCAGATGTCCCTATTCTTTAAAGATCTACATGGATGTAATGGAGGATAAACTCATTGAAACTCAGTTAGGCCACATTGTGTATGTGCTGAACAAGTTTGCCCATCTTTTAAGGTTGATGTAAATTGTAGATGTCACATTAGTATCGAATTGTGGAAGTCACTTTACAATGGAGTCCTTAAAGGCCCATAGTACTTAACTAAGTATGCAGCATCAGCTGTTGTTGTAACTGAAAACACTTTTCTGCCTCTTAGCAATTGTATACTAGAACAGGTTCCAGCCTCTTTCACCTATTGTTGGAGAACCCTGATTTTTGCAAATTGATCTGATTGTGCACTGGAATAGGCTGATTGAGGATTTGACAACTGAACTGATGATGTCACCCGATGGCCATGTTGTGTACAGTTGGAAACAGCACAAATTATGTGCCAAACATGTAACATTTTTTTGTTTATTTTGACCTGCCCAGATTAGTGCTGCAACTAACGATTATTTACATTATCGATTAATTTGTCGATTATTTTCTCGATTAATCAGCTAGTCGTTTGGTCGATAATGTGTTGAAAATTGTGAAAAATGTTGATCACCGTGTCACAAAGCCTACGAACCTCAAATGTCTTTTGTCCTGACCAACAGTCCACAACCCAAAATATTCAGTTTACGATCATAGAAGCCTAAAGAAACTGGAAAATATTCATATTTAAGAAGCTGGAATGAAAGAATTTTAGTATTTTTTCTTAAAAAAAAAGGTTTAAAAACGATGAATCGATGATCAAAATAGCAGTAATAGCCTCATTACTAAATAATACATTTAGTTTTGTTTGATTTACTGTATTCATCACTGTAGGTGGATGATGGGGCACTTTATCAGCCAGGTTATGAAGCATGTAGGCATTAAGGTTTTTCATCAAGCACTGCTCCAATAGATAGAGGCAATACAGGAAAAAAGAAGCCTCAGCTATTTAACTGCGGCTCCACCATTAACCATTGTGGCCATCCTGCCTTTTGTTTTACAAGTGACATTACAACCGCAATAAACCCACTGTAAAGATGGTATATCTTGAATTTTCTTTCAAAAGAAAAGCTTACAATTACTGGTTTTATATATTGACATTATTAGAATCATTAAGATATAAATATGAATTTAAAATACATCAAACATGTAAAACTTTAAACTCTATGGTCCATGAAATAATCACTGCTGCCCTTAATGAAGCAGCCATCCATCATCTTTATCGGGGTCAGCTCTGATCACATGATTTTGTAAACATTTAACGGTTTAACATTACAACTACCCTAACAACACGTCCATGTCATTAAACCTATGCTGATAAATTGTGTAATAAAGTGTCTATGCTGAGTTATGCAGCTTGTAAATGAAGAATAAAAGCACTATCAGAGAGAAACAGAGTGAGAAAATGAGTTTCCTCTCAGCTGTCTCATTGAGATTCAGCGTTTGTTCTCCTTACAGCCTCCCACTCACTTCAGGACGACAACATGAGAGCAATGCGGAAGACAGGAAGAGAAGGAAAGCAGAGACTTGGTGAGCAGCAGGAATGGCACAGGACCACAGAACGCATCACTCGCTCCCCCACCATTCTGCCTGCCAATGTCCATCTCGCCACTTCAAGCACAACACCACAGACACACCCTCCTCCTTCACCCTTGACTGTTACCATGGCAACTCTTTGTTTTCCAGCGCAGTCTCTCAGAGGAGGATCGTCTAAGCCAATCATCAAATAACCCCTTCCACAGCACAAACACACATTATTCAAATCATGCCACTGTGCTAATATAGCTATTTTAGCAGTTTTGGAAACACTTGTAGTGTGTAGAGTAAATTTGCCCCCTCACAACAAATGAAGGCAGAACGAATCCAACACATGGACCTTTTGCTTTAATAGGAGGGCCAGCATCATAGGACCTTTTTTTTTTTAGCTTCAGGAACAAAAGCAACAAGCCTACATACAGATTTACAGTAGTGTAAAAATGGAATCCAAGACAAGACTAACACAGGCTGCATAGCAAAAGAAGTATGTTAGAAGAGCAGCAGCAGCTTCAGTGCTTGGGCTGTGTCCACACATGACGTGTTCAGGCAAAGCACTGAGTGTAGGTCACTTGGGTTTTGGCAGCAATCAGAGTCCAATCACTGTAGCTACAGTATGTCTGTAAAAAGGAAGAAAATAGTCTTGGCATAAAAATAAAAGTACAAAAATAAAAACATATAGTATGTTTCAAGTTGTGGTTATGGTCACATTTGTGCTTTAGCAAACATTAGCAAATGTTAGCATACTAACCTGCAAACCTAACATGGTGACAATGGTAATATATGATAATCATACCTTATTAATATCAGCATGTTAGCATTGTCATTATGAGCATGTTTGCATGCTGACACTCACATATACAGTACTTCAAAGCACTGCTGGGCCTACGTACAGCCTCACAGAACCACTTGCAGACTCTTAATAGACTCTTGGTCTTATTTTCTATTCTGTAGTAAAGTGTTTGAATTGTTACAAAGAAAAAGTGAGTAAAATGGTGCTTTGTTTGGTGTTGCTTGGGTTGCAAATAATGGCTAGTAATTTCCTGTAGCCTTTGTGATGTGTTTAAGTTCAGGTTTTAACATAAGACGCAAGGCGATGCAATGTGTTCATCAGTCAGCATTTGTCTGTAATACAACTTTGAGTTCAGCCAGACACCATATTCTACAAAGCACAAGCACAATCACTGAAGTTGATGTGAAGACAGCCACCAAGGTTATCAACTGAGAAAGGTTGGCCAATGCTAAATCATTAAAATAATTCTAATAATTATCGGAGCAAGGGAATATTAAACATTTTGCCATTTTAAAACTTGTTGCACGTGACCACTAGACGCTAACCAGAGCAAACTATCAACCGGATCCACTCACAGTGTGAACATACACTTTAGCTTGTGGGCTCTGAGGCTGGCCAGGTGGCACATGGGGATAGATTGGCCTACATTTTAAGAAGGAACATGAAACACTCTCTAAAGTTTACCTGGCCACAAGCCCAGCTTGCAGAGAGCTAAACACAGCTAAATGGCCCCAGAGGGAGACAGATACTGGAGTGATTTCACACGGTTTAATTGAAGCTGTCAACTGGGTTTGGTTACGGATGAGAGGGAATGAGTGAGAGAGAGAGCATGATAGAGAACAATTATTAAGTTATTTTAATATGTAAAATTATGAACTTGGGGGGAAAACACTAAAAGCAGTCTTGACATCACACTAACACCCGTTCATTGTCGCTACTGCCACCATTACACGCACATCAGCATGTTAAGAAGCATGAGGAATCCTCCCACACCGGTCTGTCCCAACCAGGCTGGAATCTGACATCAAAATAAATGAGTATTAATCCAATGGCCAAATAAAGATTATGGGGATGCTGCTAATTAAAAACTATGGTTGTTTGTTCCGTCTGCTGATAAAATGTGGCGTGAGAACATGCAGGACAAAAAAAGATCCACTATTTATTTTTGTTTTAAAGGCGGATTAGTCTTTTTTTGTGTGAGTCAAACTCCTGACAAAGACAGTACAAATATTCCAGGGAATGAAATGATCTGAAAGCAAAAAGTTTTCATAAAATGTTCTCATTGGGAAGTGGATAATCAGCTAAATTGTTATGATCAGATTTCACTGCACCTTCAAATAAGCAAAGGTAATGTTAACCCTGCAACCTTTCAGGAATTGCAGACTTACAGCTGTGATCTTCATAGTCATAAGCTCAGAATCTTTGCAGCTTCTGTACAGCCAGTGTGAGCTACAGGTCTGATTAGTTCATGCTTTTTGCGCAATAGTTGAACAGAGTAAATAATCTTTCTTTTGCTACCCCTGTTTTTGTTTGATACCCCTCCTGACCAACAGGCTTTTTCTATGATTTTTGGGTCCCACTTAGCCACCATCCTATCCTTTAAATGAGTAAAACCATAAAGCTTGAAAGAAATCCCACATGATGTACTGTTTCTACTATACGGACCTCTACTAACAGCCATGGTGTAGAATGGACAATACGTAACACTGAGCCATTTTGGTCAGCCACACTGACCTGTCTTTCCACCTTAATTGTCACTTAAAGTCTGGAAAGATGAAGGTGAGAATTGCTCCCTGGCTGACACAATACTCCATCTGATCCCACAGTTGGAGAGGTCTTTCACAATCCTGCTCCTTATTGACACTTCTCCAGAAACCGATCTATCCTCAGGCCTTTAATCCTCATTCTTTGTCAACTTTTAATCAACCGCAGTTATTTCTCAGCGGCCTTCACTCTCTTAACCTTTGTCAGGCCTTTTTCAAACCAGAACTATGGCAGCGGCTTGAAACTGCTGAGCCAGGCGACTTCTAGTTAATGACTGGCGATAATGGACGTTCGACAGCTGCCTCATAATTCCATTTAGACTGGACAATACAACCGCCGTATCAATTCTATTTTCCAAAAGTCAGCTCAGATATCAGACCATGGCAAAAACAGCATGTACTTCTTCTCCCAAAAAGCTATCTTCCACATTGACAGAATCCTGAGGAAAATGCTAATAATATTCATTGAATGTGGTGATGGTCATTGTATTCAGTGACAGCGCAGAACAGAGCAAGCAATATTGGGCCGGAAATATCCCCTTATCTTGTTGAGAGACAGACTGAACGGTAACAGCCGGGCCTGTTAATGGAGTTTGGTGACAGGCACATGAAATAACTTCTGGGTTCGGTCAATCACAAAACCCCTCTGGGGAAACAGGGGGAAAATATTCATCAAGCTTCACATCACACAACACACACACACACACACACACACTGGCATACAATAGTGCACACTCCATCAGCTCGAGTGTGCCTTTTTCCACATGTACACACACATGCTGCGGCTGAATGCATTTGTCACTGAAATATCTTGAAAACAACACACCAAAGTGTTGACTGTAGTTAGCTGTAAATTGAACAGAAATCATTCTCGGTGCTCAGGTTTCCCATGTGTCAATGTTTGCAAGAGAAAAACACTAGATGGTTAAATGTTTTACTCTGTTTTGCTTTGCAGCGATGCCATTTCCCCGCCCGACCTGCACACGTCTGCACATCCTGAAACGGACCATGAGAGAATGCATGCTGCTAAGCTTTGTGTGAGTTTTTGTTTGGTTTCAGTATCACTGCTGGCCAGCTGACAGGCTGAGGATTAATCACACAGACAGGACCTGCTCGACCACACAGAGGAGCAGCACCACTCCTGACAAGAACAAAAGACAGACAGACAGACAGACAGACACAAAGAGGCTTGGTTTTGATTATCAGTCTAGTCCCATGTTGCACCGACATTTTGCTTATCTGCGTGTGCATGAATGTGTGTGTGTGTGTGTGTTTGTTTTTACTGTATGGCCGTGTGTGCTAACAATTGACACAGTGGCTCTAGTTTGTGTCCTCTGACTGCCTGAGTGTGTATATGAGTGTGTGTGTGTGTGCGTGTGTGTGTGAAATTGTCACATCAATCCTCCAGAAGCAGTGGCAGGTTCAGGAGGGGGTGTCACACCTCCCAGCATCCTTTATGCTTTACTGAACCCAAGGGAAACACACAGAATCAGGCTAGAAGATTGAAATCTGCTCACCACTCTACACACACACACACACACACACACACACACACACACACACACATAATACATGCCCTCACGTCCCAAAAGCAGCTCTCTATGTTTTCAGTATTCGCCGGCAACTGTTCCCCTATACATTCAAACTTTAAGGCATGACAATATCTATTCATGTATATTGTGTAATCTAAGGTTTTTTGTAAGTGCATTTACTTTTGAGAGACAGAAAAGCCATCTGTGAGTCTGTTCATTTCAAATATAAAGCTATGCTAATGAGGTTGGGGAATCTTTTCAGATGTGGAAGCTCGGAGAAAACAAGGAGACAATAATCACAGCAGCAAGTGCAGTTTGACAGAGGAGGCAGGCCTGCTATGTAATAATGTATGATTCAAAGCTATTTTAAGATTGCGGATTGCTAAACCTAGATTTCTTTGGGGAAATCTTGCTCACATTGCTCTGTGGAAACTATGCCAAGCAGGAACATGGTCGGTGCTTGGGTTTGGTAATGAGACTGGCTCCTGCTCAGTGTTATACCTAGGCAAGGTGAAAGAACATAGTATGTGTTTGCATTGGCGTCATCACAGTGCGTCTGTTCTGGTTTGCCCTGGTGTAAGAAGTGAATGACAAGGCAAACACACACAGACATTCCAGAGTAGGCCTGATTACATTGTCTCTTACTTAGACACATCTCTCTTTCTCTTTTATCTCAGTGTAAATCCCCACTGAGTCAAAAGACAACAAATGGGCTTAACGTCAATAAGCAGTTAAAAAGACCTTGGATTTTATGTAATTTTATGATTAATAGCTGCTAAGAATAACTAATATCCCTTGAAAGGGCAGAACCACAAAACCTTTATATAAAATATTATGAGGACTGTAAGACTACACCATAAATATGAGTCAAACTCTCTAAAAACTAAAAAAAGGAACAAAGAATAAAATAAAGCGGTGATGAGGTTGTGAGGTGCAGTCGGGCTATTTCATTATCAGTAACTGAGGGTCAAACTATTACTTGTCTTAGTTTTTCATTTTTCAATGTCAAGATTCAAGATTCAAGATTTATTTTATTGTCGTTTTCATGTGTATTTCCATACATAAAAAAAAAAAATGCTGTTCCTCCCAGCCCACAGCAGTGCAACCACAGAAGGGATACAGATATATATCTAAAGATTCCCTTAAAAAACAATAAAAACATATAAATCCCAAGAGAAAAACAAAAACAAAAAAAGAGGGAACAGTTAGCAGCACAGTACATTAAAGTGTATTTAGAGAGATTTATTTAGACAGAAAGTGCATGTCTCAGTTCGATGTTGATAACTGGTGCATGTCAACGAGTGACCCGCACCCGATAATCCATTTTGCTGTCCAGAGAACGAACATTAACCAGCCTGATTGTTGGAACTGCCGATTTGTATGGGTTAGCTTTAGTCAGTTCGTCCCTGCACCGCTTTCGATGTTTTCTGTCCGGTGCAGCTCCAGGCAAGGCTGTGGTCTTCTTCGGGCTCACTCAGCTGATTTAGCTCCCAGCCAGTATTTCTTGTAGCAAAAGCCTTTGTTATGAATGTCCAAAAGAAACTGACGATCATAGATATATTTCCCTTGCACTCCACACAATGACACACACGTATACATGGACAAAGACGCTGCATAGTCGGAACTAGGAGAGGCCGCCACAAAGGTCGGTCGTGCCGCCATCACACCAGCTCATGGAGAGAGAGAGAGAGAGAATGCCACCAACAGGGGCCCCTTAATTTCCCTTCTTGTCTTCACAAACTAACTCTTCTGTTAGCTTCCTCAGTGCAGTTTCTCCTTTGGAGTGTTAGCAGAAGTTAGCGGTTGACAGCTAGCTAGTTGTTTTGATTTGAAGATGATATTTCCTCTTATGTTCTTGCTGATTCATGCTGTTATCTCTTCTTTAGAATCTTTTCTGAAGATTATTTGAAAGTTATTTTGCAAAAAGTCAAATTTTTTGGGTCCAAGTTTGAGATGTCTTCAGGAGCCCATCTCCGGTGCAGACATTGTCTCACAGAACTTTTTTTTTTTTTTTTTTTTTTTGATGACTGATTGTACAAAAGCCTTACAGCACTTATATCACCCTGATGACTCAGAGACTGCTGACAAAGATAAAAAGCATTTTTTTCTGGCCAATGTGCCATCAGTGAAAACAAAAAATCTCTGTTACAGCAACAGCAATTAATCAGTTGGGTTTAGAGACAGACAGAGTGAGGACACGGTTTTTGTTGCAGATGCATTGTATTTGAGATGTGAGGTAGAGAGGAAGAGCCACAGAGCTACACCCTCCTTTCTAAAGAAAAAAAAAAGAGGAGCTGCATAGAGAGCTGCTGGTGTGATAAAAGTTTGGTGGGACAGAGGAGGGAGAGTTTAGTGCTGGTGCTGTATGTGTAAATGAATTTACAGTAGAAAATTGTCATCCAATTAAAAGAAATATTTTACTTTTAACTGAAGTCACTGGGCCGCAGAAATAATTGTATTAATTAGCACTGCAACTAACAATATTGTTATTATCGATTAATCTGCAGATTATTTTCTTGATTGATCAACTGATCATTTTGTCCATAGCTCATGTCCAGCCCATGGCAGCAACTTTGAATTGCTTGTTGGATCCACAAACAGTTCAAAACCATTGACATGGATGGAACCATCAAATGTTTGGCATCTCTCTCTATATAAAGCAAGGAATTACTGTCTGTAGTAGTTACTCAAACAATTGATCAGTTATCAAAATATTACTATTATTATTCCTTTTTTCTGTATTTGTTTCAGCTCTGTTACTCTAAATTGTATTTATGATTCTTGCTAATCAGTAAAAATACAGGGCACATAAAATAAATTAACTGAAATAAAAGCTCTTGAAGGCTGCAGATTGTACAGATCCTGGAAAACAGCAGGTACACCAGAAATCTGGGTGTTGCAACATTAGGCAGAACTGTGGAGATGGCTTTAGGAGATGAGTGTTTGGTCTAACAACCAAAACACTCACACATAAAATCACACAGCTCATTTACCTACAGATTTTGACGGCTTCTTGGATGCAGTAATGAGGTGTTAATGCTTTCTTGTTTATGAAATGGATGAGACAATATGCAGCAAAAGTTCACGAGTAATTAAACAAAGTGCAAAGCTAAATTGTAGACACTTGTCACAGCAAGAGATGACATTATCTTATCTACTTTTCATCTCTCATTTGACAGAAGTAATTTGAGTTGCAATTAAAACAACAGCAATAATGTTGAACACACATTTTGCCCCAGACTGTGCCTATTACAATAAATACCATACTTGAATGTACTTCAAACTTTCCTTTTTATCTATTTAATGCCATACCTCTGTTTATCCTACCAAGGGTCTAGAGGATGTCACATGTACAGATTGTAAAGTCCTCTGAGATAAACTTGATTTTGGGTGACACACACAAAATTGACTTGAGTTGAGCTGAAAGGAAATGAAGTTAGCATGAAAACTGCCATGTATTGTATGTCTGCAGTAAAGATTTTCTCCAAAATGTATCTAGAGTTTCGTTCCAAATGCAGGATTATGTTTTCACCGATGATGTTTATGTTACATCAGTATGTACAAATTGCTCATTGAGAGAACTGTCATTCTTTTATTTATTTTGTTAAAGGTCAGGTCTGAGGAGAGATAAATCAATGCCAAAGATGGCAGCCTAGATATATAGCCTCAGTCATTTCATTGTGGTGTGCTGAGTACTAATTTCACTACCTCCGGGGATGGAGCCAGGGACCATAAGAGACAGCAAGGACAGAGAAGGATCTCACAGGGCTTGGAGGGTTGGCTGAGCAAACTGAGCCAACAGCAGCACCGATCCCACGATGACAGAAATCTGGATTATTGCAGCTCTTATTTGAATCCCCTTACATCACATCACTCTGTGTCTCTGCTCAGCTCTAAAATTACACCGCGGACCTTTCGCCCATTTAGTGCCTTTAGTATTACGGGTCAGCATACTTGCCTTGTGGATAGAGAGGCAGAGAGCTAGGGGACTCATTTTGACCTGCTGAGGTACCTCTGAATCAACACAGATCCAGATTCAATATTCGGTGTCTACACCCTGCCTTCTGACCTCCTTTTACTGAACTACAGGATCAATGAAGCGGTGACTTTATCATCACACCATTCTACGCACTTGTGGGTCTATCAATGCTGAGTTTAGGTAAACTGAACATACACTGATACATCTTGGTTAATGTCTGTGCTGACTGTGATAGGGAGCAGATCATTATTTCTCTGTTAGCTGATATCTGATAACTAACTCTGTTTTTTTAGCACTTTATATCCAATCTTACTGCCACTGTCCATGTAATTTTCCATTTTATGGTTTTGTACCGAAAAATACTGCACATTTAATTTTCCTTAGGTCAATTTTTCCCTGTATGGGTTTTATGTTTTTTCAAAATTCTTGTCTTGTGCAGAAATAGCAAGGCTTGTCTTGATATGTTAGGTAAGCCCTCTAATGTTTCTTCAACATGCTATTTTATGTTTTGTACTTTCTACTGTGTACTTGTATTGTCTAAATACTGTATATTTATTACTGATTGTTGATTAAATGTCTCATTAATTCTCTATAACTTTCTTTGACGCATGCCTTGTAATAAAGGCCTATATGATAAAGGGCAAAAAAAGAAGAAACTTGTCTTTTATGTTAAGTATCACTAAATCTACTCTTACAAAAGTACAACTTAAATTCAAACAGTTTATGGTATTAAAGTGAACTCGTTTTTCACAACTAATTCTTAGCTGGACATGCATGATGGCAAAGAAATGTATTTTCTAGAAAACTGGGGATCAGATCAGCAGCAATCTCTGAAGCCAAAACATTAAGATTCATTTTTAAATTCAGTCATAACACTGTTGTTTCTGTTATGTATTATGTCAAATTTTAATTCTCGCACCACATAAAATGCATAATTTTACAGGTTTTATACAGATGGTACCAGTATACCAGTGCACTTCAGTCAAACTAAATAGGCTGGCAAGGCGTGCCACCTGAACAGAGAGATCAGAAACAATTTGCACAGTTGAAAATATTAAATTTAAACTGTTTTTGTTCACAGCACCCTCAGAGGACCTCATATATTTATGGCAACCTCATATATTTTGTGCCAGTGGTTTGAAAAATTGACTAAATGGCAATAAGGAGAAGAATTTCCATGCTACATTATGATGCACACACACACAAACAGCACAATTGCAACAACTGGCTGTGCGTGCACACACACACACACACACACACACACAAAATACATATATATATATACACAGAGATATACCAGCTTCATAGTGTGTCATCAAATTCCACCATGACTTGGAGGTTTGATATCAGTGCATTCAGAGTGAGGCATCACAGAACCAGTGTACACATTAATGGAGCCGCTCTGGCTTTTGATGATTTATAACAAGTTATGAGACAGCCAGATTCTTTGTCCTACTCTTCATCTTCAAAGGATTTAATCAGAAGAAGTGAAGCATAGCAGCTGGCAGACTGAGCACACATCACTGCACTGGCTGACTCAAATTCCAAATGCAGCCATCCCAAAACTGGTCTGCTGCTGAAACTCCCTTTATGAATCCTAACAGCCATGGATTTCCCATAAATACTATCAGTGGCATGCAGATGGATGGAGACCTATTTTGAGGCTGATTACAGAACTACTCAAGTGTGAGTGTGGTTATGAGGCTCATGTCAGTAATCTGGTTCTGGAGTCCCAGCTCCTTTAAGACCACATTGAGGGTCATAGTCTGAAGCCCAGAACAAACAAGCCCTGCCCCTTCTCTCTTTAATCTCCTCACAGAAAAGAAATGTGTTCGAAAGCAACAGTAAACATGAAATACGCAGACAAGTGGAAAATGATGCAAGACATTGGTTGATGACGGATGATATTCAAGTGACTTTAAAAAACAAAGGTCATGATACAGTGTCAGGATGATACAGGGCTTCTATTTCTAATTTCTCTCTCGCAAGGAGGATGGCGCTGTACCAGGGTAGATGAATATTCTAGCAGAAGATTAATAAATGATGAAGGGAGGGAGTGTTGAGAGGCTCACAACACTTTGGATTGCTCAACTGTTGTTTTGCATCCTCTTCCTCCACCCCTGTATGTCTTTAGTCGGGTTCCCCTCCATCAGCACATGATTTGTCCACTTCCTCACTCTCTCCTCCCTCACCGCAGTTTTAATCCTGGCTTTTCCGTGCTTGTGGACATCTATCGCAATTTATTTTGGCCAAGACAACCTGACAAACTAAAAATATCAATAATGTTACTCTTTCTTAAATTATAAATGTGCTTATGTTGAGCAAGTGGGTTCATTTTACTCAGATAGTACAGCCACTGAATTCAATAACTCAGAGAGAGGCAAATGAAGCATTGTTGTGAAGGTTTTTGTGGTAGTCTGCTGTTTGTTTATGAATCATCCATTACAAAACATTAAAGACGTGCCAGCTAGGGAAGTACGATATCAATTAATGAGGTTCGTCTCTGATGCATAAAAATACTAATATAGTGTAGCGACTGGCTCCTTCTGTCAAAAAGGACGGTGGTGTAACCTCACAAGCCAGTCAACATTATTTAATAGCAGAAAAACAAAGAGTATCTGCAAATGATACAGAAGTCTTTCTGTTTTTGCAATATTCCACCATACAGATGGATACATTTTGTAAAAAACCATACAGATCTTAGCTTTAATGCAGCCTAGAAGACCAAGAAAAGTCACCTTGTCACCTTTCTAAATAAACCTCCTCTTTGTTCTCCACGGAGCAAATCTTCTTCACCCTTCCCTTTAATATTTTTTTCCATCCTTAGTCATTATTCCCTCTTCTCATTTCCTGCCTTCACTGTTTGTTTCTCCGCCAGCAGCTCCCAAGGGCTCAGAGTTGCTATGTCTGCCCGTTCAGTGCCAAGCAACAGGTCTGAGTGTACCAGAGCACAGAGGTACACAACATTGGATAGTATCTAAACAGCGTCTAAACTGTGTATAATAATAATATAAATTAATTATACTTCCCCCCACATTCTTCAGAATACCATACTGTAACAATGTGTCAAGGCACAGTAAATCTAACTTACTGATATCTGTAGGTAGGCAGAGCAGCTCTACTGTTTGCTCCAGGCGATGACCTAAAACACAGAAGGAGAGAGAGCATCAAACTGGAGAACCAGATGAAAGACACACTGTTCAGTATGAAGATTGAACTTTGATCTCTTCCTCCTCTTTGGACGTGCACATTAACACATATTTGATACGCTAGTGAGTATTTAGGGCAGCAGACCAGTAAATGAGAGGGCTCAGAAAATCACTGCAGCGGTCATCTGGCAAAAAAGTTGAACAGGCTCAATTTTTTCCGCAACGCAGTGCAACGACATCTGGCATGGCGCTGCTGAGTTTTGGCGTCTGATAAGCCTTTTAAATGCATTATTCTGTAACTCCAACTTGACTTCCTGGATTGTATTTCATTGTTTCACTAGTACCTTAAACAACACACTCCCACCAACGCAGCGCCTTGCACTGACCAAAAACGGAGGGCTGTTTTTGGTCTGAATGCTGCCTTTAAGAAAAATATAAATATCTATACAATGTGTAATTAATGGGCTAAAACAAAACCAAGCAAAATTATGCAATAAAAGCAACATTTGACATCTAATATACTGTAATGAGCCATTTCTAGCACAGCCGAGTGAGACATGAATCAGGACTTGTAATCTGATACGATCTCAAACCAAACTCAGGGCTGTCTTTGGCTTAGCTTCATGACAGGATTCTTTTTACAACATGAATCCTTCCAGACCTCCATTGTTTGAGACAGAGTTGTGTAACAAGATTTCAGGGGTTACAGCAAACCTAGTGAAGCAGCAATATTAGCTCAGATGCATTCTCCCAATCTCTGACAGAAGGACTTCTCCATCTGCCACTAAGCCAAGGCCACATGTCACATTTCATCCCCGTGCCCTGGGTCCCCTTGTGACAGCCTCAAGGTTGCTGTCCCCACTCGGCAGTTTGATCAGACCAACCAGAACATACCAGCAGCACACACATTGTTGGTGTCAGTATGATAGCTCTTTTACAACAGCTGGAGGGGGGAGGGGGGGGGGGGGGGGGGGGGGGGGGGTTGTGTGAAGTGATGCGCTCAGAGAGGGTGAAAAAACTGGGCAGGTGTAAGACACTGTGAAGACGACAGTGGATTCAGTTATTGGTGCGAAATAACTGAATCTTCCATGATACTCAAATGACACAAAATCATATGCAAAGATATTTCCACTTGGCTATGCAAAAATTACAGATCAAAATGTCAGATTATCTAAAATCTACTCCAAAAACAGCTGACTATGATAGATAGACAGATAGATAGATTAAGAAAAATTGGTGGAGGCGGAATGGGGGACAGAGGAGGACGGGTGCCTGCTGTCCTCCGCAGGGCGGGATCTCTTACATTGGACTTAATGTATTTCATTTTTTTTCATGCTAATCTGTGATTGGCCATGACACGTAAAATGACGCTCTAAGGGAGGCTGTCCTCCCTTACCAATCAACAACCAGAATGCAATATTGACATCGAGTTGGTCCAATGATAGTTTCCAGATTTCATCTTCAATTCTCTCCACTGTAAGGCAGAGTAGCAGCAGTAGATAGCTCCTTGCGTTAGCCAACGCAACAGTTAGCTTGTTGTAGCAGCCTGAAGGACTCTTTATACATCTGTGGAAGACTGTTAAGGACTGTTGTTAAGCTAACGGGAGAAATTATCTAGATTGTGCAGCACAGCAGCAGCAGCTGGAGAGAGAGGCAACCTGAGAAACAACCAGGAGAGTTAGCTTGTTTGTCAGTGTTGCTAATGATATCAGACTGGTTAAGCATCAGCCAGGAAGTTCTGTAAACTAACAAACAAGAGGACCAACAGTCACAAATGGACATTATGACATGAATACTTCATCTCCATGATAGAAAGAAGAAGACGTCAGATAACGTGAGTCGGATACAGCGTCTCTCTCTCTGTCTCTTTGGTCGCTAATTTCATCTCTGATGGTTAAATGTCTCTCTGTGTGGCTGTTGTGTGAATTTATCTCCTTAACAAGAATGCAGCAGAGATCAAATAATGTGTTGTGGGTCACGTTAGTTTGCTTGTTGAAGTTACAGTGAGCTGTCTGGACTGGTTGTTCAGTCACTTGTTGATGTATGATTAGTGAATGAGTGCAGGAGGTCTGGCTGCTTGCTGTTTCTTTAGTTCGTTTTTAAGCTGAGCGGTATATTGAGTAATAAGCTTAAAGTAAATAGAATAACAAGTGTTAACTAGTGGTGTAACGGATTGTAGTTGATCCGTGATCTGTACAGATCGCCCCCCAGGCATGCATAGGAAATGTGGATTAATTGCAAAATTTAATGTCTCATTTAAGATAAAGTAAACAAACTGCTGTAAGTACAAGTCATGGACAGACAGCATGTCGCTAACATTAACAGGGATTTTGAAGAGCAAAGATCAAACCAGCATCTAACGGGTCCGATGTGACATTTGAGTTGTTTACCTGCTGTTTAATGTGCTGCAGCTGAGCAGCTTATTAGCTATCTAGCTAAATGCTATCTGCTAAATGTCTTTAAAGAAGCAGCCCTTTCACCACTCAAGCAAATTTTTTTATTGGCATATAAAATTGCCCACCACTCCTTCGATTTCATCAGGCGGGACGATGATATAGTTTGATGCGGTTTGTTGTAAGATTCCATGTTGGTTTTCCTCCTGTCCTCCCCAATTTTTTGAGTCACCAGCCGCCACTGATAGTAGGTGAATGCAGTTTTTCAACTTCTGTGTTCATATATGGGATATCCAAGGTAATGCATTCTTGTGAACAAGTGTGGTATACCATATTTCTAAATTTTAAATGTGACGATAAATAAAATGTTAGCTTATTTATGATTGCTTTATAAATAAAAACAAGACAGTTTGGTTCCCTTCGATTGGTAAGTGATGTCCAGCCTACCTTCTCATAAGGGATACAATGATGGGTTCTAAAGCTGTCATCTGTAATAAATCTAAGAGAACTGTGATATACAGCATCAAGGGGTTTGAGGGCAGCAACATACATGTAAATTACATCTGCATAGTCAAGCACTGATAAAAATGGTGCCTGTACAATCTGCAATCTACTGCTAAAAGACAGGCGCTGCTTATTTTTATGAAAGAAATCTAATTTAAATTTAAGCTTCAGTTCCTCAACATGAGTTTTAAATGATAATTTTTTATCTAACCAGACACCCAGGTACTTACAACATTGGACTTTTTTAATTTAAGCCCCAGATATTGTACTAATAGTAGCCTAAAACTTTTGATTTGGGATCTGGTGAAGAACATGTAATTAGTCTTATCTGTATTTAGTAAAAGCTTAAGTTTAATCAGGGCCTTTTGAATTGCCAAAAATCCGCCTTTAAATTAGACAATGCTTTGTCAATAGAGGGCACCAATGAGTTTAATCACTGTGTCATCAGCAAAATAATGAATAGAACTGTTACAAACCAATGAGCCCAGGTCATTTATGTACAATGTGAACAGAATAGGACCTAGTATTGAGCCCTGTGGCACCCCCTTTGTAATTTCAAAGAAACCAGATTGATGACCGTCCGTTACTATTGCTTGAGTTCTGCAAGTAAGATAACTGTGAAAGCAGTTACATGCATTTGTGTCAAAACCAATTGATCTAAGTGTATCCAAAAGAAGAGTATGATCCACTGTGTCAAATGCCTTAGACAAATTAATGAACAGGGCAATATGACACTCCTTCTTATTCAGAAGAACAGATTACATCACTCTGATGTTCTGACAGCATGCTGCTGTCAAAGTGCTATGTCCAGGTCTGAAACCAGACTGATGGGGGTCTAAAATGCAATGCTCAGATAGAAAGTGATGCAGTTAATTACTGATGAGCTTTTCTAAGATTTTAGATAACATGACAGCTTGGAGACTGGGCGGTAGTTATTTGGATCGTTGATGTCATCACCTTTATGCAGAGGTGGTACATGTACTGCTTTCCACACTCTAGGAATATTCCTTGATACAAGAGTTAGATTAAAAATATATGTTAAGGGATAAGCTATTAGGTGTAGCCAGTAACAAGAGTCTTGTATTCAAGAGGTCTGCTCCAATAGTCTTTTTTGGGTCAATTGAGGCCAAGGCATCAGAAACATCCGCAACAGAGAACTGTCTAAGGGAAAATCTTTCCCCAAAGGGGATATTGTTATTACAATGGATCCCATCTTCGACTGACGTAAATGTAGTTAGATTTGAATTTCAAACAAGTGACCAGGAGAAATAAATTGACAATTACAATATCACAGATTTGTTCTTTCTCTGAGACAATGACAGAATCTAGAGAAGTTGCTTGGTTAGGGAATAAGCATGACCATGATTTTATGACTTAATTGTTTTCCAAAATTTTGCTGGATTTCCACTGCACTTTGACAGGGTATCAACAAAATAACATGACTTGTTTCTCAACTGCAACAAAAGATCTGCCAATCCATAGAGGACTTGGAGCCTCATCCCCATGCTACATCCCTTAACCTTAACATCTCTGAGATTTCAGGTGTGAACCAAAGATTTGATCTACTTTTTACCCTGTATTTCTTAAAGGGAGCGTATTTATTTGCTAAGGAGTTAAAAACATCTGTGAAATGGCTTAGGGCTAATTCAGGGTCAGGATATCACTGAGAAATAATCACGAAGAAAAGCTTGCTCAGCAAAATGTTTAAAGTCTCTCTTTATAATAATATATGATGGAATCTTTTTTTTGTTTGGAATCTCTAATTCAGAAAATTGGACAATGATCACTTAAGTCTAGTGCAAATACGCCACTGGCTATACATTATGTGATTTGTTTGTAAGGATTATATCTATCAGCTCAAAACAATTGATATTCTGTTTGGTCCTCAGAAAGGATTTACCCGTTTTTCTGGCCACACAAAACAGAGAGGAGCAAAATAATCTTTTTAAGAACAAGTGATCAACACTCGCTGACTCATTCTACTATAGGAGAATAACAGATGAGCAATGTCTGACAAAGCAGCTATAGGAAAAACTGTTAAGAAGGAAAACAACAACTTAGGAGCTGACTTCTGCATCAATTTGTTCTAAAACATAATAAAAAACAACAAAAAATACTATTCAAGACAGTTTTTTTTCTCATTTTCAATGGCAACACACAAATTTGTACTGCACTTGTGAGGACATTGTTTTGACTTTCAATAACTCTCTGATGGCTTACATCAACATAATATCTACAGTATATACCTGACCCTTGCATTTACCTTGCATGACCTTAGCCTGAAAACTGGGTCTCAATCCTAAAACAGATGGCGATAGATTTTTCAACCCCCAAAACATGAGAAATACACTTTACACAGATGATATTAGAAATGGTTACAATGACAATTTCTGTCCCATCTAACCACTGCTGTAGCATAGTTCCCCTCCTCCTACTTACAGCCCTGAGGCTTGTACTGGTCCCTCAGGTCCAACTCACACTGCAGCACACTGCAGCTATACAGTGTAAGAGACAAAACACTCAGCAGATCACACTCACGACCAACCCAAAGGAAGATACTCAAGTCAGCTGTAATCTAGGAATCTTTCGGTACTGTGTAGCCACACACACACTATCATATTATCTTAAAAATTCTGAAGCAAATAGGCTATGTCAAACCACATTTGTTTTATAGCTGGCCTGAATACAGATACATTTCTATTTTAATTCATATCTGCTGGTGTTGCTGTCTTTGTGTCTGCTTTCCATCTAAAGAAACTAGACTGCCAAATCAAAGTGCACATGGGCATGTAATTAAATATAGCAAACATACAAATGAGGAATTCACAGGTCCATAGATACAAGTATCATTAAAAGATGATAATAATAGGCTTGATGGCGGTATCACATGCAATTAAAAACGGTATCCATTTCTTTATGGAAAGGCTCAAATCCGAGTAGTTATGTTAAAATTTTTATTTGTTCCAATTAAGGCTCAGCACTACAACATACTGTATACAGACAATACCATGTAGGTTACCAAACGTGTCAAATATCTGAATGCAAATACTCTTCAAGAGGCAACTTTGGCCACTATGTCACACAAAAAGGTTTTTTTTATGATCACAGGTGTGTAAAACCTGAGGGGATAAACACTCCTTGTAGAGATGACATGGCCTCTTTGTTGCTGCATCCTCTACTAGAATAATGAATTTATTAACTGATTGATTGATGTTTAAGGCTATCCCTTCAGTTTTCTAGATCAACTGTTTGGGGCTCTGTTATTGGCATGAATGACTGAGCCCTTTAACGCTGCAACAGAAAAGGTTAAATGTAATTCTTGCATGGAGCTGGGATCAGATCTGCTCTATGTCAGCTGCATTTTGGCATCATTAGTGTGTTTTACTATAAGATCAGAATGCAAACATTTGAAAAGGACAAAAAATAATCCATTAGGGCTACGACATATCAATTAATTATCAAATCTATAATTTGTCAAACACCTCTGACTTGGTACAAGACAGTATTGAGGGAAAAAAAAAAAACATGATCTGGACTACTTAAGAATGCTGTATTTGTTTTGATAAGTGCCTGATACAGAAAGGGTATGTAAATGCAGTCTGAAGACATCAATACTGTCACATCGTCAATCAACAGCTACTCAACACATACACATATGTGCACACCTGCATCTCAGCTCATCAAAGCCCATCTCCAGCAGGAAATCTATCCACATTGATCTCCATCCTCCCCCCGTCTTCTCTCATGACAGGTAAAGGCTTACAGCACACTGTTCACTCTAAAACCTTGCATAAGCTGTTCCGTGGCATTTTACACCCCATCAACATTTTACAAGGTTGCTCACTGTTATGCTGTTGTGACCTTGTGTCCCGGAGCAATAACTTAGCTCTCTTTTTTGAATTACAGATGCAATGCACCCAAACGATGGAACAGAGGACGAAATGAGAGTGCTTTAAGGCAGAATAGAGATAAACAAGCTACTGGCTGCTTACAGGCCAGTTAGGATGTCCTGACCTAACCAACTAACCTGTTATTCCACTAATCTTTCAGTTTTATTAAAGAATATGGTGCATCATACTGATTTCTGTTCAACATAGACACGACAGGGTAATAATAATGAAGTGCGGTGAACACGGGAACAATAACTCATGTTGTTATTTTTAAATCTGTTATCTATTCACTTCAAACCCATCACTATTAATTCTCTCATTAGTATTCCTCAGCTAGCCTCAACTCACCCGAGGCTGAGAGGTCAGCAAAGGCGGCTCCAATTTCAGCATGCAGAACCAAACCAGAGGACTGTTTTTGAGATTATTGCTGAGTTGTGGAACCTTTCTTCTGACCTTTGAAATGCCTCCTAAACCAAACTCAGTAATGTAGGTACAGGAAACCTTTTGATACAGTGCTTTGGCAATTAGTTTAACGCAGTGTACATGTTCAGTGTCTGTTGACGTGTCTAGAGATATACTTCACAGTCAAACCTAAACCTTACAAAGGTAACTGTGTTTGAAATATATTTGCATTTGTTCAGTAACATAATCAGAAAATGTTTCCTAATTTAGAAAAATAGTGTATTACATCTTTACCGCTTTTAAGCAACCCCTAAGTGCCTTATTTAGCATAATTGGGTGTTTGTGTGTTGTAAAAGACAACAAAACAGGCTGCAATTTGGTTTGTTCTGCTATGTAGAGTGAGGCCTAAAGGCACAACCCCTGATCAATATATACTGTAAAATCAGTAACGAGAAATTCAGTAATGTTTACCCCCACAACTAAAGCAAAAGATTGGAATCTGCTATGACTCTAAAACTGACAACTCTTCTAATACACAGACAGTTCTACTTTCTTTTACTTTCACCTTACCACTGAATGCATCATTCAGCATAGTTTGACCCCATGTGGGTGTGCACTCTCCACAATGACTTACACACCCATCGCAGTTAAGATGAGACACCACCATATTTATTGTCTGTTTTCTTTATGGTAAGCTGTTAATCTCTCAAAGAAGTCGTTTGTGAAAGCTCACAGTCCTCTTATATAGATTCTGGATGTCCTACCTGTCATTGAGCACATTACCATGCTTAAAGGATGATAGATAACAGCTTTATACTAAATTAGACATTTGTATTTTGCTTCGTGCTCCAATATTTGTATGTAAATACATGTACACAGGATAAACCAAATACAATAAATGTATCTCTAAACTTCACTAATGTCAGCAAAGCCCAGGTATTTAATCAGGGTTTCATAGATTAGAGACACTGTGTACATTGTATGTTTACATGCACAAGCTCGATACCAACATACTAGAGTCTCCTGAATAATGGCCGGATATTGATGTACCTGTAAAGACACTCATTAAGACAACCACCACAGCCCTCTAGTCACATACCTCTTGACTCCTGTACTCGACTTTTTGTCAGTGCCCTATAACTGGCCTCAGACTACAGCAGTTCTGGGCCGATTTATCCCCGATTCGCCCCTCCCGACAATCGGAGGACAAATCTGGTCTGGGACCTTAGTCAGTACCAATGTTCGGCCCAGATTATCTGGTAATGTGAGGGGTTTACAGATCCAATCTTAAACCTCCAGAAATGCTTTGCAGACTCATTGGGGCCACCTCGAGAATTTCAAACATGTTTGATCTTTAGGAGTTAAAATCTGGATGATTACGTCACTATTTTCCAAGCGGGACCACAATAGCCAATGAGAGAGACATGTCTACAAGGAGACGGAAGTGAATGAGAGGACTTTTGAAATGGCGGCCGCGAAGAAACAACAAGCTGTTGTACCGGTGCGATGGACAGCTGAGATGGAGGAAAGGCTTGGCGATATGTGGCAAGAATACGACTGCCTATATAACATGTCTTCCAAGACATATCATAACCGTACAAAGAGAAGAGCTTTACTCAAACAAGTTGTTGCACCATGTCAGTCTCCATTTTGTTTGCATCTGCTTCCCCATGAGATCACATGGGATCACATAGCATTGCTCCCTCTGGCACAATAATTTTAATATCCTGTTGTGTGTGATGCGCCATTATTTTCAAATCTTGTAATGTATGCATATTTGAGATTAGAGAGAAGAACATCTTCTCCTTATTTCTTATATCTTCTCCTTGTTTCTCCTTATGTGCGAAATGCAACCCGATTTCAAAATCTGTTCGATTTTTAAAACTCCTATAGTCTGAGCTCAGTTTTAGTGTACTGCTATACACTTCAAGTACTTTAAATTTCACCCTCAGATACTTTAATGCTGTTATATATATTGTTGACATTTCCTAAAAAATATATCTCTGCTAAAGCTGTCCTAGAAATGATGCATGATGTAGTAATGTCTTGTGTGATGTTTATATTATAGGATCTTTCATGCTGCAATACTGTAACCCATGAACTGAGTGAGTAATATGGCCTACATAACAACAACCAGAACAAAGAGGAAGGTTGGGCCAGCGATTTAAAGGCACCTGCTGAGTCTGGTGTTTGATGTGTTACGGAGGTTCACCAGAACACACAACAGTCTGCACATCAGTCTGTGCTTGACTGCCTGTCTCCTCAGACAACCTTACAACCCTTGCTCCAGTAAGGAGGTTAATGCTAATGTGCTGCCCAAGCTCTGAATAGGCATTTCTGGTGGAGGCATACCCAGCTGCCTGAGGTTATACTGCATGAAAAATGGATACCATTGCTCTGTGACAACTTTAAGAAAAACATGTCAAAACAAATACAACAACTCCCTGTCAAGTTCATGTGGAGTCATTCAATGTTCTTTCTTTCAGGTTTTTTTTTTCAACCTCATAAAATACATAAAAGAAATTAATCTTGGCTGGATCTCAATCAAAAGCAAAATCTATACTAATAAAACAATATCTAACCTCCAAACAACACTGTATGTGGAGTAATAAAATATACATGTGAAACAAACTAAAACAATTAGGCTAGGTTGTCCGAAGTATTTTTAGATAATTGCTGACAATTTCTGTAGATCTTCTGTAGCTAGATGCCATCTAAAACACATTTTAAAGATCTTTGACAGAAACAGATTAATATCTTTGATCTGAGATTAAGGTTTAAGGCACTCTCAAGCATTAAAACATATTTTCTATATTAACACTGAACAAAGTCTTTCAAAGTGAAAGGGTTTCTATTTAGTAGCTAACATCCCTTACATTTATGGTGGACATCATTTTTAATACTGGCATGCCAATATATTTGCCTGATTGTTTACCATAAAGTTATAGAATTTAATGTTTTTATTTTTGCTGCTTTGCTGCTCTGTCTTTCTCATCCCTTTCTTTGTGTTAGTTATATTTCTTTCTGTGTGGTCCCCTCTTTCCCTGTTCCTCTCTGAGCAAGTCTCACTCTATTGATGAAACAACCATCTGGTTGCTCTACATCAGTTTTATCACACGACTGATGAACAATCATCTCTGCTGTCAATCAACAAACATAGCTGGCGATAGAAATAAAGGCCCAGATGCTGGTACGCCAAAGCAGTTCAAGATTCAGCCCAATTCATATTTGTCATGCTTGAACAATAACAGCATGCAGCATTTTCTATGGAAATAGATTTACCTCTGCATCTATTGACAGCATTCTGCAATCTCTTGCTGTAGATAAGGAAATTTACCAGATGTGGGTTTGTCTGCATAGCTTCAACAATGACAGCAGCAGGTGAGAATCTCTGCACATCTAAATGCTAATGTCATGCTGCTCCTCAAACAAATGTGCTAGCTAATGAGCTGCTTTGGTGAATGCATCTTAAGCCTAAGTAATGACATAAGTGACAGCATACCTAGGGAGAGGAGTCACCTTACGATTCAGAACACAGCAGGAGGGTTGGTAAAATGAGTATATTAAGGTCATGCATGCACACTACATACATACAAAAATGAATGATGCCAATGTTAGTGGAGGTTAGTTTTTTTGATACTCCAAGTTATCTGATTAACTGAATAGCTACATCTTCCTCATTTGTCTGCATACAATCTTAAAACATAAAAAGGAAAATTCTGCAGGAAGACTGATTGTAATCCAAAGTGACATCTGTTTACATCTATCATATGCTACCTGGGAAGAGCATGGAAAAATGTACATACACAAACTCACACTCATATTATAAGTTAACAAAGATATGCAGAGAACTCTAAGAAAGACAAACTAATAATGAACAGTTAAAGAAAAAAGATGCAGTGTTGCATCTTTGAAAACAATTGTGTAGCTTCTGTGCCTCCACTACCATACTGCAGTGTGATGAAGGATGACCACTAAGTACCTCATTGATTAAAACGTCAACAAAATGGCCACAACTGTAAATTGCAAATGAAACAGTAAAGATCAAGGGTAAAAGTGTAACCAGAAGGACTTTATTCTCTACATTGGTCGGAATGCATTCTCGGAACCCAATGGCTATCATCTGATGATGATGATTTAGCTTTTTATCAGCTTTTTTATAATTTATCTGAATTCATACACATATATCTGTCAATAGAGATTAGCCAAAATGTCATCTGGACCGTTTCAAGTTGCTAATCAGACTGTAAACGGTCACAGGCACATAGAGGAGGAAGTCCCGGATATCCGTCATCCAGATATCTGCTTGCTACAACGGAACCCTTGAAATAATGGCTGTAGCCCCTGGAGGCTATACTGAGACTGGGAATAAGTATGTGTGTTTAAGAGCGTACACAGTGTGCCTCTTCATGACCACCTCAACAATACCTTGCACACCTCTAGCAGTTTTAACTTCACTGCATCTAATCAGTTGACGAGCTTTTTAAATGAAAATAGAATTCTAGATAAATTCCAATCAGGCTTTAATTTACAGACAGCTCTCCTCAAAGTGACTAATGACCTTCTTTTAAATTCAGATGCGGGGCTCAGATTGATTTTAGTTCTTCTTGACATCGGTGTTGCCTTTGATACAATAGATCATGAGCTTCTTTTAAACTGTTTGAGGGACTGGGTTGGTATCTCTTTTAACTGGTTATAATCTTATCTTTCTAATAGAACATTCTCAGTACTGTTTGGTAGCTCCTTATCTTCCTTTGTTCATATTACTTGTGGGGTGCCACAAGGATCTTTTCTGGGTCTAGTCCTTTTCTTATTATATATACTCCCATTAGGTTACATAATGCCAAGACATAATGTGTCCTACCACTGTTATGCAGACCATACCCAGATATACGTATAAACCCATCACCCCAAATGACCCAAATAGCCTAATCCACCTGCAAAATTATTTTTACTGAAATCAAGGAGTGGATGCATCAAAACTACCTGCAGCTTAATAAAACAGAGGTACTAGTAATTGATCCACACTGTACAACTGAACAGCTCAAGCACCAGCTGGGCTCTCTAGCTCCCTTTGCAACACATACTGCTAGAAATGTAGGTGTTATTTTTGACTCTAACTTCATCTTTGAGGAACAGGTCAAGAAAGTTGTCAAAACATGATTTTTTTTTACAATTAAGAACCATCTCCAAAATTAAATCTTGTCAGTCCTTCAGTGATTTGGAGAAAGTCACACTTGCTTTTATCTTTTCAAGACTCGACTATTGCAACTCAGAAGCAACTGTCACACCTACAACTGGTTCAGAATTCAACTGCCAGGCTTTTAATGGGTATTAAGTGAAAAGGGACCACATTACACCTGTTTTAGCCTCATTGCACTGGCTCCCTTTACATTTTAGAGTTAATTTAAAAATTTTATTACTTCCTTTTAAAGCCTAACTTGGACTAGCCCCAGAATAAATAATAGACCTCTTAACATTCTGTGAGCTTGAACATTATCTAAGATCACCTAATCAGTTACTCACCATTGTTAGCAGGTCCAATTTTGTGACCAGAGGGGATCAGGCTTTTGCTGCCAGGGCCTCAAACTGTGGAATGCATTTCCTATATACATCAGACTGTTGACATCTGTGTCAACATTAAACAGTTGAGAACCTACTTTTTTAGGATGGCATTCTTGTAATTATGGATGTCAAGTGTGTGTGTGTGTGTGTGTGTGTGTGTGTGTGTGTGTGCACATATTTGTTTTTATCTGTTTTATTTATTTTATCATTTTTACTGGATTTTATTATATTGTTTTATCTGCTTTTATCACCTTGTTTCATCTCTGTAATATTCTATTCTATTTGTTCTTGATCTACCTTAGCATTGTTCTGTCTCAATAGTTACTCTCACTGTCTCTACTTTTATTTAATCTGTTCTGTTTTTATTGCCTTGTGAAGCACTTTGTAACATTTGTTTTGAAAAGTGCTATATAAATACATTATTATTATCATTACATATTCACCATCTATTTTGCTTAATAAACTCTAGTGCCCTGGAAGGTTGCTTGCAGCTATATCTATAGTTTTATTTTTCATGTCATGTTACCATGTTGTACACTACCAGAAAAGCCAGGGGCTGTGTCCGAAATCAAATTTACGATACAGTGCACTACATTTATCCTACACCATTTAATTTGAGTGTCTGAATGCTGACTGTAAATATATCTACTATATAGTGCCCTCAAAAATTCCACAAGGGCATGAAAAAAGTAGTGTCCATGGCATGTACATAACTTTTAATGATTAGTGAGTGTCCAAAATCTCGATTTACTGCTTACTACTGAGTAAACTTTTTAGTGTTTATTATATAGGGAGTAGTGAATGGGTGAATAATGGAGTGATTTCTGACACAGCCATATATTATTATTAGGGTTGGGTTCTGAAAACTGGTTTCATAGCACGTTGATAAAATATCCCTATTACAATCATTGGTTGAAATGACAATCGTTGCTTGTGGCAGAATATATCAGCTGCAGCTAATTAATGTTAATAGAGTTGTAAAGTAGGATTAGCTATTTCCCATTCATTTTTATCATAGATAATGTTACGTGACTCACAGTTTGAGCACTTCTACAGTTTGGATTGGCCTTAGAAAATAACTGGTTCTTTAGTAAAAAGTCGACACGTTTCAGGGTAGAAGTTAACTATGACTCCCAAGGTGCATTTCAGCAAGAAACAGCCAATCACCAAGGTTTGAATTCTGTCACATGTGCTGCTAACAGTGGGTGGAAGCTAAAGATCAGGGTGTTGAGAAAACTGATTTTACAATCTACAGAGTGAATCAGTTCACTTCTTATTTCTGGGTCTTTTTTAGTGAATTCAGCAACTATAGCTACTGTTTACAACGGACAAATCATGTCTCAGCAATGAAGTTCAAATAACTGAAATTCATAATATAAACTAGAGCCCGACTGATATATCAGTCAGCCGATATTATCAGCTGCCATTGGCCTATCAGATATATTGGCGTATACATTATATGTTTAAAGTTATATAGGCAGCATTTGATGTATATTTGATACTTTTTTAAATTCAAGTTTAATATCATTTCTATTTGTGTTCTTTTATTTATAGTTATTTATAATTATTAAAATCCCAGTGAAGTCTACTGTTTCAGTACACTGCTATCATTTTGGACAATAAAATTTATTGTCAAACTGTAAAATACTATGCGTCCATTACATATTTTTGGCACAAGTGATTGATATTTGAGGGATCATTGCAAAAAACACATATGATAAGTTAAACTATGATAAGATATGATATGATAAGTAATAATGTTACGCTAAAAAGCAATAATTCTGAACTGAGACCTGACGTATTTGAAGCAAGCAGCTCCTGAAAAATTTGGAGTGTGTGAGAAAGTAGGCTACACCTGTCACCTTTCAAAGTGTCAGACACATATTTTATCAACATTTCATATCTGATGATCTTCAGGTTGTGAAGATTACGTTGAGCGGCCAAAACAAAACTCAAAACAGTATTCTTTCTGCTTTTCTATCCAACATAATGTGGTTACAGATCTTAGTAAAATCTTTGAGCTTTAGTTACAATGTAGTTACAAATGTTGAGTGCTGAACCTAAATAAAGTAAATAAGGGATTTGAAAGGATTTGGATTAAATGAGCAAATTTGACATTGGATTCTGATTTAATGAAATGCTATTTTAATGAAGAGTGTTTGGAAATATATGATGATACACCATGCAGAGATAAAAAAAAAGGGAGAGATGAAAATAGCATAATATCTAGATGTATCAGATTTTTATATTATACTGAGCGAAATCACAAAGTACACAACTGTGAGAGGAAAATAGACTGATGTCATTCAGACAGATCCAGTTAACGAATAAGGCTGTTTCAATGCTTCTGTCTCTCTGGGTGTCGCCTCAGAGCAATTCTTTAGTGCCACCCATGATTAATGCAGCTATGAAAGGGTTTCTCTTTCACCAAGCACTGTGGGAGAACGGTTTCTTTCGTTCTTTCTTTCTTAGCCATTTTGCTTTCCTCCCAATGTGACCTGATTTAGTCACAGAGTGTGAAACTGATTTGGACTCATTTACATGCTAATGCCATAAAGAGAGGTGAAATGATGTGTACGTATCACATCATTGATTCTGGGGGATATCACCACAGTTGGAAAAAATTATCTGCAGTTTAAAACACATAATTCAAACACTTATTATTCATTCAGGAAATAAAATGAAGGAAGGCGCTCTTCATGGTGCATCATGAAGTACCATACCACGTTGACACACAACAAAGAGAAATATGTTGTTTATGGTACACAGAGGTACTACACTTATCTGTGTTTAATATGTTTCTCTGGTTCTTAGAAGGATATGGTTCTGCTCGCTTATGCATTGGGCTTTATACCAAGAAATACAATCATCAAATTGAGCAGAGTTTTCAAACCAAACAAATAGAAATTGTATAGTGTTAAAGTGTCACAAATCTTAATATTACAAATGGTTATTGTTCTGTTCATTTGCTACTCAGGATGAGTTGTGAAATTTAAAGAAAAAACACATATTACCATCAAATTTGTAATTAGTCTGAAGCAAAGAGCTTTTTGAGAGGTCTGACTAAGATTTCTCTGTTATGAGGCTATCAGAGAAATAATTTAAACTAAATTATAATATGAAGCAACAGTTGGGAATGACTCATTTTTGTTTATTCATTTTTGATACATTAGTACATCCAGCTCGCAAAGATGTGCTTGCATCTTACTCGTTTCAAAGCAGCTGTCTTTTTATTGATTATTTTGCATTTATTTCTGTCTGATAATTTCAAAGGACCTGGGTTGATCATAGGCTTTGATCTGAATTCAAACTGGCATCTTCAGAAAGACGGTATGCATCTTCACTCAATGGGCAACCAGGTGTGCAACAGAAGATTTCTGAGATGACAATGTTTGAGATTTTTTTTCACCTCATTCCACTTACCAGCAGCAGTCAAAAAATAATTAGGCTAGAACCAATAAAGATCTGAGGAGGTCTGATTGTGTAACTCAATGTGTTGAAGCAAATGAGCATTTAAAACACCAGTAAAGATCATCAGGTTTGTTGGTCAGAAGAGATTTAGCACACTACTTTTGTTTTTTGAAGACCTTTGGCTAGTGACAGTTTGGCCTTGGCCTTCACACTGGTCTCAGCACAGTGACATTTTTAACACTCAGTAAAGTGTAAACGTCACATTCTGCTGGCAACAAGAACTTGTCAGCCTGCAACATCTCTCACAGACCTCTCCATGCTTCAACTAACAACTGCTTCGATATTGATTATCTGAAGGTACGGGTCACTGACATGTCAAGAATGCCAAGACTTTAAAGCAAGTGTTTGATGCATTCTGGAGACAGACTTCTCAAACCATGATGGGTTTTACAGCATGACCAGAGGAGCAGGACAAAGAGCTGTTGTTAACAATGAGAGGAGAATATCATAACAATGAAGTTATTGTCAAGATAACTGATGCATGCTGTGAAAGCTAGCTTGCTGCTTTATCACTGGCACACAGGTGATTTCTTGTTCTTTTTCATAGTCTCTGAATGGAAAATGTTAAAAGTGTCTTTGCACACGATCTTTGGCGATCTACAGCTGAACCCATCACAGAGCTCTCAAGGTTCTTGTACCCACAGAGAAAAAAACAACCAACAGTTCAAAGACTGGCTCACATTTTAAGAACTGTCAGGAACAATGAAACAGGAGATGTCAAAACAGTGCCCCTTTAGGGATGGGAATCGAGAACCAGTTCGAAATCGTCCAATCCATCGGAATTGTATGCCTCTGAGCTTATCAATTCCTTTTATCAACATGCCGACATGTTTTTCTGACAGTTGTGCATTGCAAAACAATAACGTCACACTCATGTATCTACGCTGCTGGAAACAAGAAGGAGTCATGGCGGAGAGGAAGTAACGGTCCAAAGCGTGGTTTAATTTCATGACGAAAGATAACAACAGCGCTAGTTGTATCGTCGTTAAATGATCGTTTCAAGTAAGGGTGGAAATAGCAGCAATATGCTGAACCATCTTTCAACACAACATGGGCTTAAATTCCAGGAATGCCATGTATTTGACACTCTACACATGAGTGTACGTCCGGCAGGATTAGCAGAATTTTTCTTTGACTAAGAAAACCTAAATGAAAACGCACACCTGCGTCACATGCACGCCTTTTTTCAACAGTTGCGTTGATGCTGAAAACCTGTGTAGGCCTACTCTTGTCCACACAGAAAATTGATCAGGAATCAATAAGGGAATCGATAAAGAATCAGACCGATAAGCAGAATCAATAACGGCATTGGTAGCAATAAAATCTTATTGATTCCCATCCCTACAAAACCACGCCTCACTGATCCACAGTGTATCCACCTGTATTTCTGCATGTTTTCTTTACCTGTTAGTAAAAGGGCCATAAGAACATCATATACTGTATATCCCTGAGCAGAAAGTCAACACTTCACTTATTCGAGGATAATGCTTGTCCTCTCAAAGACCTATCAAGCCTCGTCAGATCGATAATATTCAGTGGATGAGAGCTATAGGCGATAGCTCCTTCTCTAAATCAAAGAAGTCTCGTGAGAGTTTTTTTTTAAAAGCATGACAAAGGCAGAAACATACATCACACATTCAAGGAAAAACACAAACTGAATGAGACAGCGCTGTCAAAACAACTTGGGTAACACTGATGCGGCTGTCATATTAATGTGTGTGATACTTGAACAATGTCAAGGGCTGGACAACAAGGGCTGACCCAACTCCATCAGGATATCCACACTTCATTTTGAGAAAACGCACTCTGAATGTAATACAGCCTAACATTTCGTATGTCTTATTGCATTATGTGTTGGTGGCAGGCTGGAGAAACAGCCATAAGACCTCTTGAGTCCCTATACAAACAAACTCTAAAAACTCTGCCAATGCATTTCCATCACTGTAGGGTACTGGAGAAATACAATTTACTGAGCTTTGAGAATTTTAGATTATTCTCAAATTTGTGCCTAGTTTATAAAATTTTAAATGGTTTGGCCCCTCCTTCACTACGTGGCTTTGTGTACACTTGCTCAGTAAGTTCTATTAGATCCTCCAGAATATCCTCTATACGTGATTATACCGTACCATTTCGTCGCACTGCATTTGGGCAATCAGCTCTCTCTGTGAAAGCCACAACTCGGTGGTATGTCCTACCTGATGATATGAAGAGCTGCAGTTCCATCAGTATGTTCAAAACCAAATTAAAAAATCTGCTAAAAGCTGCTCAGCTCTGTAACCACTGAATCTAAATTTCAGCTCACGGTCTTCTCATGAACGCAAGTAATCTTGCTTTTGATTTGACAAGCTTACATTATTAATTTCTAGTTGACATTGTGGGGGTATGTGAAGTGCTATTGTGTGTAGCTCTGTATTTTGTATTATGTGTCCTGTGTGTTTTTTGCTTTGTACTGTTTGTTATTGTGCTGTTATAGCCTATGTTTTGATTGCGACCTGCCGAAGGGACTGCAGATGAAAATTAGCTATAAACTAACTCTGGTACAGAGTTAGTAACATTTATGTTTAACACTGTACATGGTGCCAATAAATACATAAATAAATAAATGTTGTGGTATGAGAAATTATATCCCAGATGTATCAGATCGCTTAAGCTTTCAAAAATATGTATCAATCCAGTGTCCCATCCATATATTGTGCCATGATCACTGGGTACAGAGTTGAATACAGCATTTTCAGATCAAGCTTGTACATGAATGTCAAACTGAATATGTAAAGTGGATGCTTCTTAGGAGCAGAATCCTCATCTGATATGTGATGGTGAGTCAGTTATCTTTGTAGCTCTGACTGTTTTAATGTAATCAAGGCCACATGTGATCCACGAAACCATTCTCCCTTGTGATGAACAGTGAATTGTGATTAGTCTATAAACTCTGAGGACAGAATGTAAAAAGAAAAACAGCTGCTGGCAAACCGAAAACCAGAAGATTAAAGCCCTGCCTGTGCAAACAGAACAGCCAGCAAAGCTGTGCGATCCAAAGTACACACTCTGTAGATATATTAGGTTATTGTGTTATTTCAAATTACCTTACGAAACAGAACCAGTAGGGATAGAAAGGATCAGCATATTTTTCAGTCAGTACATTTAGAGGTGAATGTCAGCCTTAAATTCTTTTTTGCTATTGACCACTCAGCCAGACTCGTGACCACTCAGCTATAATTCATATATGTGTTTTCTATATTATTATACAGCTCAGTGTTGGTTTGTGAAGATAAACAGCAGTGAGACAGGCTGTAGTGATGATGTCATCTTGAGACAAATCCTCTACGGTAAGTGAATAACAGAACAACTCACAGGACACTATGACAGCAGCCAAGGTGATTTCACTTGCATACATGGTTATTTTCTGATTCACAGTCATGATCCCTGCATTCACATAGAGCCAATTTGGACGCAATATCTGAAACAAGTATTACTGGCCCTGCAGTGCTGTTCAGGTAAGAACAACTGTAAAAATGTTGCCTGATGACATCATCATCAAGTCATGATGCTCTGATATCCACCGTATGTAGACTATTGTCTGTGTTTTGCAGATAGTGCTGAAACGAGTCAGTTAATTGATTAGTTGGTGGGCAGAACATAAATGGACAACAATTCTGATAATTAATGAATTGCTTTAGTTATTTGTCACGGTAAAACGTCTGGCTCCAGCTTTTCAACTGTGAGGGCTTTGCTGCATTTTCTGTTTTGTGTCATTGTTTGGACTGTTGTTCGAATTAAACAAATAAACTATTTGAAGAGTCTCCTTGGGCTCTGGGAAATATTTATTGATATTTTTCTTTCTTCAATTATTTGTGAAAATAACTAGTCCAAAATCATCCGAACAGTATAACATAAATTCTGCATTATCCTTGCATTTTCCCATTGAAAGGGCGCCTTGGAGGCCTAGGGGTTAAGATGCCGACCATGAACCCCAATATCCCAAGTCATGTCATTCCCCATCCCTCTCTCTCCTCTCATCTCTCCACTGTCCCTGTCCAATAAAATGCCCAAAAACTTACAAAGATGGACACGCTATCTTAGTTTTCAGAGTAGTTAGTTCCTCTGTTTTGAAAGGGATTTCCTCTGTAACTACACAGAAATAAATTATATCCAAATAAAATAAATCCCAGTGAATTTAACCTACAAGAAGCTCTAATGTGTAAATTATACCTAGCCCCCCTCATCTGTAATTCCTCATTACCTCACAGGTTCACAGCTCATCCTTTACAAGCTGAATCCTGAGTTGGGAGAAAATTTGTTTGCTGTAATTGCTTACACAAACCCTTTTTTTTTTTTTTTTTACAGCAACACAGTTGTCTGTAACAACACTGCAGCACCACTCATATTACAAACACCTCATCATAAATCATTGTTTCACTTGCCTTTTTTGTCTTTATAAGTTGAACATCAACGCCCACCCTGCAGCCCTTTGCATAGGTTTCATTATCTTGGAATCCTTTGTTTTTGCCAAAGGGCATAGCAGTCTGTTATTTTACCTTCGCCCACACGAATTACATGAGGAGAGTAGAGTACATAAATGTTTGGTGTGTGAAATCCATAGCTTACAAAGCAAAGCTTTTAAGAAGATATTACACATGATATTATATAATGGATAACTGATTTCCCTGTGGCGGTGCCATTCATGGTGCTAGGGCAGAGTCATTACTCATAAAGGATATTTCTGTGTAGCCAACCTAGTAACAAGTACATTTAGGTCAGTTGTCTAAATAGGCTGATGATTTAATCACAAATTTCCAAACAGTTATCATTATCTTTCCTAATTTGTGCAGCAGGGCTGCTGGAGGCTGTTGTCCTATTCTGCCTCCTCCCCCAGAGTTCAATTTAGTATCCTCCGGCTGCAGCATGAATAAGATCCTAGCAGGCTGCAGGTAGTGTGTTTGTCCTTCAGTGCAGGAGCTATACAGAAAACTATCACAGGCTATGGAAAAGGTGAGACAAAGCAGGGGCGTGAAAGAGATACACACAATGGGACATTGTAGAGGAAGCGAGGACAGACCTACAGGAAAAGGTAGGAAGTGAAGGGAGACATAAGAATACATAAGACACAGAGGGACTGAGGCAGAAAAGACAACTTGGCATCCCAACTTTCAACATAGGAGCAAGTCAACATGCTGTGTGCATCCTCCAAGGTCTTATAGGTTTCTATCATGGCTCTCCGGGGGCCCCTCACTTTCTCTAATAGTCACGCATTACTCTCCTCTATCTGCCCTCATCCTCTATACCCCTGGTCATCACTCTCTTCCTCAGCTGCGCCACAGCTACTCTTTCTCACTCTGTCTGTTCTCCACTCCCCACTGTACAAACCCCTTCTTCCATGTTTACACTGTCCCACTGTTAACCTTGTTGTTTGTATGAGAGTTTTTTCAGAAATGTCTATTTTATCAGCTGTCCCCTTGTTGTCACACAGCATTAAATGTCTCTGTTTACTCACTACTAACACTACATACTGTATGTTCAGATTAGTAGATCAATCATAAAGGCTAAGATATGAGTGATTGTACCAATTTAATGACAGAATTTTCATAAAGAGGCTGCAATGTGTCTTAAATTTCAGCCCATTAACTAAATGTTTACTTTTGAATTCATTTTAGTTGAATATATCAATCAAATGAGTATATATTACTGAGGGACTTGCAACACATGTTGAATCATTTAACATATAGCCAAATATTGAATGAAAGCCATAAAGATTTACATCATAGCAAAAGCTATGAGGTTTACAGCACTGTTATTAACTGGATGCAGCTTTACATGTACTGAATATTCCACTGTGTACTGGCGTCGTCTCCAGGGACAACATTGCTGTTGTGAGAGAAACCAAAAGAAGCAGGCTTGCACTTTAAACACCAGACAGCCTGCAGGGATATCATACAAGTGGATGATGGCCATTCTGCATGACTGGATGAGGACATCATATGATGCAAAACAGACCCTGTGTGCCTGTCCCCTGCTCCCCCTGAACAATGAACAGCCAGACACAGCGCCCGTCAGCAATTGCCCTCCCCTGTGGCCGGGACTGGCACGGAGTGGTACACAGCAGGCACTAAAGGATACACAAATTGTCCTCTAAAATACACCTTCCTCACCATCCCTTAAAGTCACTGCACAAGGAATCAAACAACTTGGAAAAACCAGCATTTTCAGAAGCTATTCTGATGGACTTGTTTGCAGAAGTATAGTCTACCTCGCACAGTTTTTAACTTCAACCTTTCTTGGCAACATGAATCAGAGCTTATGTGTCATTCAAAGGTTAGACATGTAAGGGGGTAATGTAACAGGATGTACATTAAAGAAAACGAGTTGATATCAGGGTTGAATGAGCCATTTCCACAAAGAGGAACTCTGGTTTCCTGCACATGCCTGGGGTGCCGTTTAATAAAACGATGCAGGGAAAGGAATTGGACCATTAAGGACATCTAAAAATTAATGACCTTCCTCATCTTGTGAAACACTAAAGGCCTATGGCAAAATAACTACAATCGATAATTTTAGGCGGCTGCGCATAGATGAATCACCGAGAATTGTAGCAGTAGGTGTGAGCAGACTTACAGCTGCAATCTTTTCTGAGTTGCAGCAGGAATAAATACCACACACATTGTAAGCCAGAGTTGTTAAAGCGACAAACGTTTTACGGTTGAAGCTCACCGCCCCATTGTTAACACTGATGCTGAGGACAAATCCCCAGGCTGAGCAGATCAGCATCCACCGCTCCTCCTCCGGATGCCTTAGAGGAGGAATACTATAGCCTCGCTGGACGGAGCAGGGGCAAATCGATGTTTACTTACGATTAGCTGCCTTATTATGACATTTTCATAAAAGTATATCCTACCTGGAGAATTTCATGTGCTGATCAATTCACCTCCTTTCGGTAGATGTGGGAGATGGTGCTGTCTGGTCGGCGCATCGCTCAGTGTGTCTCACCCACAGAAAGCGTACTGAGGCACAGTCTGACAGCGGCGCCCCGGAACGAGTATAACATAAAACCAGCACACTGCAGTTGTCTGGTCGGTACACCGCCTGAACGAGATCCAGCTAACTACCCCACCCGAGCAGCGCGAGATCGACGCTACTGCTGGCATCAGATATCCAAATTATTCACCCAAACACTGCATATGTTGTTTTGAGTGCAGGGGTTCCCAACATTTTTGGCCTGTGACCCCTTAAAATAAAATAAGTCTTCCTGGGACCCCTCGCCACATGTCACATGTTGATTATTGTCTCTATTCATCTATTTTTGTAGACAATTAGTAGGCCTATCGATTAAATTTCCCCACAGTCTAAGGTTACATCTTCAAATGTCTGTTTTGTTTGACTGACAGTTTCTCATCATGTTCTACAAAGAAAAGCAATTAATCATAACATTTGTTTTACATTTTTGCTTAAAAAATAACGAAAACAGTTATTAAATTATTAAAATAGTTGCTGATTAATCTTCTGTCAATCGACTAATTGACTAGAACTTGCAGCTCTAGAAAGATTTATTATTGTTTTTGTTTTTGTTTTTTGAATAACTTTTAGAGGCTTGAAGAGGTCATTTACAGAAATCCACAAGAAAATAAATCAAAAAAAAAAAAAAGTGTCCAAATTTTTTTTATTTTTTTTTATTTTCCATCTCGCGACCCCTTTGATTAATCCAGCAGCCCCTTGTGGGGGTCCCGACCCCCAGGTTGGGAACGAGCCCCCAAGAACATCTAATGTGCTCCAGCCTCAGTTGTCTTTTGGAGGCCAGCGCTGCCACTGAGTGGCCATGTCTTAACAGTACACCTGAATGAAGCACCAACAACACAACCACAGATGGACAGGGTAGAAATCTGTCACATTAAATCCAGTAATGCCACAGAGAACCAGACGTAATCCCTTTATGAAGCAACATTATTTTACCAACAGGGAACTGGGTGGGTGTGACCACTGTATAGGAGGCTGCCAGGCCATAAAAGCTGGCCCGTGTGATCACTCTTTCTCTCCTTTCATCCTACTGACATCTACCTTGCATCACCTTCTTTTACACTTTTTATTTTTTAAGTTTGGACTAATTATTGCTATTTTTGGGTGATCTCTTAATGAATTGCCTCTGCAAAAAAATCAATGTAATGTATTAAATGTAGGGAATTTTGTTCTGGTTTCTTGTCTTGATGTTTGGGCTTTGGCTGTGTAATCAATAAGTCCAACACTAGAAATGTCTTTCATTAGTTTATTAAAAGTCAATAGTTTTTGATAGGGAAAATCTTGTACTTGTTGAATAATTGTTGAAGAGACTTCACAGGCACCAGTGTATGCTTACTTGAATATATGGAGTTTATTGAAAACAAATATCTGAGCTCAGAGAAGCCTTTGGCACAGTGTACACATGGATATAGTCATACCAAAAACTTAGCACAAGCAGGAAAACAATCACTTCTTATAGAGTTGCTCAGGTCACGCCATCAGGGAGGGGAGGAACAACGACACTTGGTGTCAGAATGAACTCTAACTGGAAAATAACGCAGGCAGCTGTTGTTACCCATCCAAAGTTACCACCTTATCTCCCAACCTGGCGCCGTGAACCTACAACATCTCTTTTATGAGACCTTAGAGGCCATAGTCAGGTCCTGCAAGCCAGAGTGAGGCCCTGTAGATAAAAAGACTTAGCCCATAAATTGAACATTGAACATCTATCCTTCACAAATGTGCATTTTTTCTCTCAGTTTTCATCCTCAATATTTCTTAGGCAGTCCTTTTGGCCTGTAAACGTTGGGATCTCCTCCATTCCGCCCATGACGGTTTGCCCTCTGATCAGCCTCAGCGTCCTCATTACCATGACCCGTTTGTTCCTGCGCCCATTCTCTGGCATCACTGAAAGGGGAAAATAGAAAATTAATATCCACACAAGCAGATGACAAAACAAGCACTTTCTAAAAGCTAGTTACAAAGTGTTATACAAAAGGTCCAGGATCGGAAAGATTGGAAGGACGTAATATAAAATTAATAAATAAATGCAAGGCTGTGGCATTCTGAAGTAGCGAGGTCTGTACAGGTTATATTGGCATAGACAGGCATACAGATAATTGTGATATTTCTAATAGTAAATTAGCATTATTCTGAGGTGTTTTCTGATGAAAGCATGAATTGTAGTTTTGAAGTTCTTTGCAGTTAAAAAAAGA